>NW_028186566.1:0-2207 GCF_003343005.1 Rhea americana
CGCTCGCCCCCCGCCCGCCGCGCACGGGGGCTGCGGGGCGGCTCGAAGGGGCTCCGGTGCCCGGGGCGGCGCTTACCCAGCGCGGCGGGGAGCAGGGCGAGCCCGAGCAGGAGCCAGCAGCCGGCGTCCCCCGGCGCGTGCACCATCCTTGACCTGCAACGAGAGCGGGGGGCTGCAGCCGGCGCTCACCGCGGCCCTGCTGCCTTTATTACCCCCTTGATACTTTTTTATTTCTGCCTATTTTATCTCCTAAATCCCCGGGTCTCCGGGCTGGGAGGCGAGCGGGGCGCGGGCGCCGCCGGGTTTCACAGCCCCGCTCCGGCCCGGCGCGCTTGGCTGGCCAAGCGCTGCGATTTTCGCCGGGCTCCGGCGCCGCGTCCCCTCCCCGCTCCGAGCGGGGCAGCGGCCGTGGGACCTGCGCCCCGATCCCGGACGGGGCCGCACGCTCGGAGCGCAGCCCCGAGGCCCCGCGATGGGCTCGCGCCCCGCGCTGCCCTCTCCCTGCTGCTCCGCTTTCCAGCCCTTGATTTCTCGCTTTGTCTCTTGTGCTTTTATGGGACAAAAATAGGAAGAAAGAGGGAAACAGCGAGAAGAAGAGAGACCGCGGAGTTCGGCCCTGGAAAAGGGCCTTTCTGCTCTCGCTTTCGCGGCGGAAGCGCTCGAGGCGCTGCTGGCTCCCCCTCGCCTCTCCCCTCAGCCCTGCGGCGCTTTCGGCAGCCCAGGACCGCCGCAAAGGGAAGACGAAGCGACGGCGCGAGCTCGAGGGGGGCAGCCCGGGGCACGGAGCCGCCGGCGGGCAACGCGGAGCCGCCCGGGACGCGGAGCCGCCGCAAACGGGAAACGCGGCGTCGCGGGAGCTCCCGGCTCCTCCCCGCCAAACTGCCCACTTGGGCTTTCTCCTGGGGCGTCCGGAGCTTTTCCGGCACCGGCTGTTGCTGCCCAGGTGTGGGAAGGGGGGGCCCTGGGGCTCGGGCCCCCCCACGACCCTCCAGCAGGGATCGAGGCGCGGGACGCAGCATCGGGGCGCGGGGCGCCCAGCAGCTGCAGGAGACGGGGGCTCCGGGCGCCGCGTGGGGCTCAGCACCAYGCTTGCACGTCTCCTGGGGCCAGGCTCAAAAGCACCCACGCTTTTTTTTTTTTCCCCTCTCTCTCCTTTTTTTCCCCTTTTCACCCACGTTTTCCCTTTTTGCATCTCTCAAGGCTTCCCGCTTGCAGCTTTCAGGTGACTTTTTTGCTTCCGAGGCGCAAACGAGGCGTTTCCCCACCCAGGAAGGCGGCGGACGGAGCAGCGCGGACRGCTCCCGCTCCCACGCGGGGCTGGGTCCCTCCTCGACACCTTCCCCTTCTCCATCCTCCTCCTCTCCCGGTCCTTGGCGCGCRGCCCCAGCACCCGTCCCGACCTCCCCTTTGGGGCAGCCCCATCCCGGCCCTGTGCCGCATCCGGCGAACCTGAAGCGCCGCTTCGACGCGCCGGCGGCCRAACGCTCCGCTCAGCTCCGCGCTGTTTACCCAGAGCCGCCGTGCCAGAGACGGGTCCTCGCTGAGCAAACGCCGGCCAGCGCCGCTGGGTAAACATTCAATATTTTATTTAAATGTTAAACAACGAACGATGCTCTTTGGATTTGCAAGCGGTTCCCGCGCGGGCTGCGGAGCGGCTGCCGGGCCGGGGAGGCGGCGCGGGGCTGCGGAGCCGCGCGGCTCCCGCTCGCCTTCCCCGGCATCAGCACTTCTGCAGGTTTTGCTTTCGCAGCAGGAAGGCGCAGCGGGAGCCGGAGKKGGGGCTGGCGCCCGCCAGCAGCGCYCGGCCGAGGGGCCGTGGCATCGGGGCGCCCCGGCTCCGGCACCCAGGCTCGCAACCCTGTCCCACGGGCTGTTTCGCTGGCACCCATCCCCGCGCCAAGGGAGCTCCCGGGGACCCCGTCTCCCGCCCCGGTGGGCTCTGCTCCAAGCCCCGGAGGCGGAGACCCCGCGGCGGCGCGCGGCTCCTGCCAGCCGTCCCCGAAGGCGGCCCGCCGCGAGCCCGGCCRGCACCGAGCCTGGGAAAGTTTATCCCGGGGTCAGGGCGAAGCGGCCCGACAGCCTCCGTCGCTGCACCTCGGCTCGCGGCTCCGGGAGCCGTCCGAGAGCCGCTGGCGGCACCCCCGGGCCCGCGGTGCCCCGCTGGCTACGGCGCCCGGCTCCCTCCCACCTCCGCTCGCTCCGCTATC
>NW_028186566.1:5422-6608 GCF_003343005.1 Rhea americana
CGGCACCGCTCCCCCCCGGCAGCGCTGTCCCGAGCTGGCTCTGGGCACGCTTTTTGGGGGGGGGGTCCAAGAAAAGGGGGCATTTCCAGCCCCTCTGCCCCCCAAGAACGTGTGCTGAGCCGGCCCACGCATGCCCGTGCCCCCGCACGGGCACCGCATCCCGCAGCCCCCGCGCATCCAAGCACGTGTTTAGGTGGGCGCCGATGGAGAGGACACCTTAGGGCCCCTCTGCACCCCCTACATCAGCACTGAGCCCAGCCGGAGACAGATGGACAGACAGACAGACAGACGCTCACACACACGCAGAGCATCCCTGCCCCGTCTCCCACCTGGCTGCCACTGTGCTTTTAGTGGGGCGTCCAAAAAGTGGGCCATTTTCCATGACATTTTCCCATGCTTCCCCACAAACCGGTGCCCAAAAGATTTTCCAGGACCCAAAATGAAATGAGGACCCAAGAGGGGACACGGCTGCTGCTGGCTCCTGCCTCTCCGCCCAGGCTCTGCTGCCGCGGGGATGCAGCTCGCTGGCGAGAAGCCAGCCCCGAGGGCGCCGCTTGCCCCGGGCAGCGCTTTGGGGCGGGCAGGGCAGGTCCAGCGGCGCCTCCCAGCCCTTGGGGCTGCGCGGGGCAGCGGAGGAAGATGCCGAGGATGGGTCAAGGCCCCGGCAACCCTGACGAAGGGGCTGGGACACGGCGGGGAGCGGCACCCGGCACGCTCGCGGCACGACGCCGGCGCCCCGGCCGGGCGCGGGAGCCCCGTCGAAGCTGCCGGCCTCGGTGGAGAACGCCGGTTTGGCACCGGCCGGCAGAGCGCCGCGGCRGAGGCGTCGCCCCGTCACTGCTGTAGGACGGGCCCGCGGAAACCCGCGGGAAAAGTTCTCATTTCCGATTCTGTTGTAGCGGACTTTGCCGCGCGGCGCCGCTTCCTGCCCGCCGTGAGCGCCCGCCACAGGCCGGCGCTGTCCCCGCGCAGAGCCCTTCTCTTCCCTCCTTCACGCGGCCGCAGCTGGCAGCGGTTCACAGCCCCGCACCCTCTGCCACGCGGGGAGAGGGGCCCCGGCGTCCCGCCCCAGCCGCTTCCCCTCCCAGGTGTCCGGCGGCTCCACCGCCCTGCGGGACTCCGGCCCCGCGCGCTGCTCGCCGGCCCGCGCCAGCCCCGGGACCCGGCGGCGAGGGAAGGCGAGGGA
>NW_028186566.1:8434-10668 GCF_003343005.1 Rhea americana
TGTTATTCCGCTCAGGTCTCCCGCCGGCTAATGAAGCCGCTTCCAGGAGAGCTGCCGCATTCATTCGTTCGGAGCCGGCTCCTTAACGAGCCTCCGCCCCCGCCGCTGGGGCAGCGCTCGGGGCGCTGGCGCGGCGAGGGGCGCCCTGGCGGGCAGGCGGACGGACAGACGGACGGTGGGACGCTGGCAGGATGGGAGGACAAACCAGGCAGCCGGCGCCCAGCATTCCCGCGCCGCCGGAGCCTCCTTGTCCTGGGAGCTGCCTCGGTTTTATTGTTACTCATTGGCGCCCTGCTGATCTGCAGAGTCCGTCTGTCCGTCCGTGCTGCCCTGCGTCCGTGGGGACAGGGCCGAGGGGGCTCACAGGGCTCCACTGGCAGGTCAGAGTGTCCCCCCGGCCCCGGTGGGGGCACCGGCTCGCTCTGGCCCAGGGCTGCCGGCCCCACCGGTGCCCTGCCCGCGCCGGCACAGCTTCCCTCCGAACCCACCGGCACCGTGGATTGATTTTATTTTCTGTTTCCATGGCAACTGCCTCCCTCCCTTCCCCCTTCCGCTTCCCGGCAGCCCAGACCGGCTCCCTTGCCCTCCGCTGGGATCTTCCTCCGCCGGGGCCGGGGGGCACACGCCGGCACGGACCCCTCCTGCAAGGAGGTCCCCGGGGAGCCACGGCACCGGCTCGGCATCCTCGGCGGCAGGGCCCGGGGCCGGCAGCCAGCGGGCACGTGGGTCCCGTGCCGTGCCGTGCCGTGCCGTGCCATGCCGTGCCATGCCGTGCCACACGCGGGGCTGCGGGCATCCGAGGCGATGCTGCCCCTGGCTCAGCCCCCTTTCCCGCAGCAGCGCTGCCCCTGCGGCGCCGGGAGCACCCTGCTCGCCGGCCTCCCGCCCCGCTCAGCTCCCCGCCGCCACCCGCCAGCACCGTGCCGCGGCCTCAGCCGCCCGCTTCCAGTGCCGTGATGTGACTGCAGCCTCTGCCCTGCCGCCTTCCAGGGGCACAAACCGGCCCGCGCGCGGCGCGGCGAGCCACTGGCGTTGGTCCCTGCGGAGCGCGGCGATCCCAGCGCGGGGCCGCGAGGCGCCGGGCGCCGGCGAGCGTCGGCAGCAGCCCAGGCTCCCGCGCTCCTGACCCAATTTCCGAGGTGAACCGCAGGGAGGGGCAGGGGTTAGGGTTAGCAGCGCCCGGAGCGAGGCGGGAGCAGCGGCGCCGCTGCCAAGCGCCTCCCCGGCACCGGCCGCGTGTTGGCGTGCGGCGGTGGGGCGCGACGCGCCGGGCGCCCGCGATGGTGCCAGCATGTGGTGGGTGCGGCCCACGCGGGTGCAGCGCATGTCGCTGCATGCATGTGCGTGTGTGTGTCATTGCACATGCCATGTGCATGTGTTGCTGCATGCATGCCTGTGCACGTGTGTTGTTGCACATGCCTTGTGCAGCCGTGTTGCTCCGTGCATGCATGTGCATGCATCATTGCACACGCCGTGCGCAGCCGTGTGTCGCTGTGCACATGTACGTGTGTGTGTGTGTGTGTCATTGCACACGCCGCGTGCAGCTGTGTGTCGCTGCATGCATGCACATGCAGGGATGTGGCACCGTGCGTTTGCACGTGCAGGCGTGCGTCCCCGTGTGTGTGCGTGTGCAGTGCCTGCGCGTGCGTGCACAGCGCCGGCCGGGGGCCCGAGCCGGACACGAGAGCTGGCGGGGGCGCGAGCCCCGCAGGCTGCGGGGAGCCGCGCTGCGACGGGGCGGCGAAGACTTTGCGGCTCTCGGCTCGGGTTATTTTTTTTGTGCCTGAGCGGAGGCAGCCCGGCGCGCCCGGCGTGACTCATGCACACAGGCGAGCGCCCGGGGAGGTTTGGAGCGCTGCTGCAGACGGTGCCTTCGGGGTTGGCTTTTGCTGCCTCCCCCGGGAAGGCAGTGCTGGGGGGGGGGGGACACGGAGACGTGGGGCCGGGCTGCGCTGCTGCGCTCAGCACTGGGGGGCACGTCCCCAAAGGCACAGGGACCACTGGCAAGTGCCAAGGCACCATCTGCCCAGGAAGGTTAATTTTAAGCAGCTACTGCGTGCACATGCACACGTGGGTGCACGGCTGCGTGTCCCCCCATCCCCCCCGGAGGGCCGCGGGGCCTTGTGCGGCATGACAGCTGGGGGCTCTGCAGGGGCCACGCACCCTCCCTGYCTTCGCTGAGAAGCAGCAGAGCGAAGGCAGCGCCGGGAAGCAGAGATTTCTTGGACTTCCTC
>NW_028186566.1:11364-19221 GCF_003343005.1 Rhea americana
GCCGCGGGAGGGCGCCGGGCCGGGCCGAGCCGGGCCGCGGCGCGGAGCTCGGTGCCGCCCCCTCGGGGATGGGAGGGGGAGACAGGGCGCTCCCGGACGCCTGGGTCCCTGGAGCGGGTCGGCGGAGGGGGGGCGGAGCGCTGTGCGAAGAGGGCGGTCCCGGACGCCTGGGCCCCGAGGAAGCAGTTCTGCCTCTTCCTGCACGGCGCCGGGTGGTGAGTGCACGGCGGCGGCGGCGGCTCCGGCCCGAGGCCCCGGGGATGGGCGCGGACCGAGGCCGGGTGCGCCCAGCCCTGCGCGGATGCCCCAACCCCAGCCGGGTGCTCCCAGCCCTGTCCGGGTGTTTCCACCCTGCCCGGTGCCCCGACCCCATCCGGCTGTCCCCAGCYTTGCCCAGCCGTCCCCACGGCGCTCCGTGCGCCGGTCCCTGACCCACGTCTCTCCGCAGGCAGCGGGGCCGCACGCAGCGATGCCCGAGGTGCCCTTGATCTGCGCTGACACTGTCACACGGTGAGTCAAGGGGGCGGCGGGCGCCAGGGTGCCGGGAACCTCCGGCTGCCCCCGGCTCTGCTCCCCGGCTCCCTGCGTCGCCGGCCCCTCGCCCTGTCCCGGGATGGTGACGCGTGTCCTTGCAGGGTGAGCTCCGTGCTCAACCGGGACGTGAAGCAGTTCGGGAAGACGCACATGTTCGATGGGAACGAGGAGACGTGCTGGAACTCGGACCAGGTTGGGGCCGAGGACGGGGGAGGCCGGAGGGTGCCCCGTGCCCACGTGGAGGACGGGAGCCGTGCAGGCATTGCGCCCCGGGCTGGCACCTGCCGAGGAGCTCTGGGCTCCCAGCCCTGCAGGGGCCTGGTGATCAAGTCCCGGTGTCGTTCCTGCCTTTAGGGCACGTCCCAGTGGGTCACCCTGGATTTCCCCAGCACTGTCAAGGTCTCAYGGCTCCACATCCAGTTCCAGGGGGGATTCTCCAGCCGCCTGTGCACACTGGAAGGTGAGGAGCTGCCTTTTCCTGTTTGCCCAACCTGGGTCCTGCAGTCTTTTTATTGCAGAGCCCAGAGGTATTTGGGAATTCTTCCCAAAACTCTGGAGGAGCTGAGGCTGGAGCAGGGAGGGGTGAATAGAAAGGGCCCTGTGCTCCTCCAGGACTCCTCATTTGCAGGCTGGAAAATGCCTTGCCAGCTGCTAATCTCAATCTATTAGATATCAAACCCACTATAATGCTTGTGGGTTTCTGCAGCCCCAAATTCAGGAAGCAGGAGCTGGGCTGGCCGAGGGGGATTGCATCCTAAGTTGGACCCGGCAGATCCTCGCGTTAGGATGGGCTGCTTTGCTCCCACGTTGCACCCGAAAGCCTGGTGAAGGGAGGCGGGAGGCAGGCCAGCGGGTGCCGGCGTTGCTCCCACCCGGCTCCCCACACCGAAGCCCATGCAGGGAGATTTGTCGGGGCGGCCGAGATGGAGCAGCCAAGTCCCAGCGGGGCCGTGGCAGCCGGCACAGGCTCCGCCGGCACGCGAGCCCACCGCGAGGCTGCCTCCACCTTTGCCCTCCACAGGCTGCAGAATGGGCGAAGAACTGGTGAAAATATCCGATTTGTACCCTGAGGACACCAACGCCCTGCAGATATCCTCGCTCGCTGCGGGCTGGGGCAAACGGCTTGGCGGAGGGATGGGGGTGAGCTGTGGTTTAGAGTCCGTCGCAGGTGCCCGCTGGCGCTTTACTACGGCTAAAGCAGCTTGGTGGAAGGGGAGCAAATCCGGGGAGCCGTGCACGAGCCCCACGGGGCTGCCRCGGCCTCCGGCCGGCTCGGAGCTGGTCTCCCGCGTGTCGCTGCCTCCCTCTGCCCCTTTCCTCCTTGACGCACTCCACACAGCTTCCAGGTGGAAGAGACAGCACTGGATAAGCTGAAGATCACCTTCAGGAACAGCACCGACTTCTTCGGGAGGATCGTGGTGTATCACCTCCGGGTGCTCGGGGAGAGGCTCTAGCGCGGCAGCGACGAGAGACCGCGGGTGGGTCGCTCCCCGGCCGCCGGGGTCCCCGCAGCAGCCCGGCTCCGCGAGCTCTGCCGTGCCCAGGGGCACGGGACAGCGAGCCCTGCCCCTCATGTGCCCCCAAGGCGCTGGCAGAGGGGGGACCCTGCTGCCCCCGGGACAGCCAGCTGGCCGTGACAGAGGAAGGCCAGTGCAGAAACCCACGTGCCTGGACTTGCAAGCCAGCCTGGGGCCTGTGCTGCGGGACAGAGCCCCTATAACTGGCTGAATAAATGGTTGTGGCCTCCCTGYGCCTCCCTGACTGCTCCTTGAGCAAGCGGCACCCCTGGGTGCCCTCCCTGCCCAGCCCTGGGCTCGGTTCTGCTGCTTCGCAATGCGATYGCGTGGCTGGAGCAGGGAAAAGGAGAAAAAGCTGCTTCTCGCTGTGCACTGCAGGGCTCTGGCTGTCTCTCGCCTACTCTAATAATCTCCAAATCCCTTCCTGGAGCAGTTGTTTGCCAGCTTGGCAGGGCTCAGCCTTGGGTTGCAGCATGCCAGCCGTGCTCCCTGGGCCATGCTTTGTTCACGGCTGGCAGGGCGATGCTTCCTGTGGGCGCTTGCTGGGTTTTGCTCCTGCCTACAGGTATTTCCCCAGCTTGCTAGCAGTGCTGCGTGCACGCAGGGCTTGGCAAATTCACAGGCATTAAGATGGAGCCTCACTCTTCAAAGAGAGCTCCAGAGAGGAACACCGGGGCACCAGCCCTTGAAGCGGTTGGTTGGCCCAGTTCCCCTCACGGTTCCCTGGTAGGTGGTGCTGGGATCAAGGACCAGCTGCTGTGACTGGCAGGTGGGATGTCACCAAGGCAATATACAGGACTCCACATGGCTGCTTTAGAGTTTACTTCCAAAAATGCAATAACCTGAATACCCGTGCGCACAAAGCAACTGAGCCTGGACAGAGCAGACATGCAGCTGCCCCAAGGAACTGGTGCCTCCAGGTGTGAGGCGCTGAGGCCGTGCTGCCCTCTGGGAGAGATGTAAATCCGCCTAGGGCAGGTGGTTCCCTGCTTCCTCCACGTGCTTCTTGCTAGAAGCATCGCTCTGCTGCCCTTTTCGGGACCGCTGGCTCAAGCCGCAGTGGTCATGGACAGCCTTTGCGTYGGCCAGGAGAAGCGCTGGCATTGCAGCGATGCAGCAGAAACCACGTCACTCCAGCTCCTTGTTCTGAAATAGCTTGAGGATATGATTTTCAATAACCTGTTGGACTRAGGCAGGGAAGAGAAGGGAGAGAAATGAAACCCCGGGAAGCAAAGCCTTCAGAAGCCAGCACTGCTGCAGGTAGGACATCCCCTGGTCGGTCACCATTTTGCTCCTGTTTTCCAGCGGGAAGTAGGAAACTGCTAACGCCAGGGGCCTGTCCCCAGCCCCCCTGCAGCACACCTCAGGTTTGGGAGGGCGGAACAGGACCCACATAGATTTCTCCAGCTCAGTTTCTTTGTGTGGCAGAGCAGGGAGCCGTGGTAGAAGGTCAGAGAAAGCCCAGGCAGGGCTGGGAGCTGGGAATTGCCTGGAGCCTTTTCCAGGGAGGGGAAAACAGGCTCTTTGCCATGCATGCGGCAGACACTTGCCTTTCTTATGTCCCAGGGCCACAGCCAGATCCATGGGGGTGTAGCCAGAATCTGCCTCCGTTGTCAGGTCGGCGCCGCGAGCTGCAAGCAGGCAGTGGAGATCAGGGCTCCCCTGCCAATGTGGCATCCCCTCCAGGGCAGGCACAGGGCAAGAGGACCCCTGAAAGGGGCCGGTGCCCCTCCTGGGTGGGCACCCCCGTGACATCCCCAGGCTGCTCCGCTTCTCCCCCCAGGCGTGTTGCGCTCTCTCTGCCCGAGGCAGTTACCAACAAGCAGCAATTTGAGGCCAAGGACTAAGCGCGGATCTTCCCCGTTACCTAGTAAGGCCTCGACACACTTCACGTGGTTGCCGCGCACGGCGTAGAGGAGAGGGGTGCCGCCGTTCTGCAGGGAAAGGGAAGGCGCCGTCAGCACTGGCCTCGAGGGGCCGTGCTCACCCAGCCCTCMGATTCGTAGGGTGAGAGTGTGGGAGCCACATATCCATCGAGCTTGGCTCGGCTTGGCCAGCCCTCTCCTGCCCCATGCTGTGCCGTGCTGCTCGGGACCAAGGACCCTGYTGTGCAGCCTTGGCTGGGCTAGCCCTATTTCTCCCAGGGCAGTAGGTCCCAGAGGTGCTGGCTCCCCTTTTCCCCACTCCCAGMTCCAGGTTGGATGTTTTCTGCAGAGCAGATCTGCACGTGTTTTATTCCCTGATTCTCTGTATGTAATACAATAACTTTGTATTATTTTAAGAACAATCTGAATTTATGAGCACAGTTTCCTTGCGGCTGGTAAAATCACCAGCACGAGCAACTGAGGAAACCATTTAAAATTACGATCAAGATTAATTTCTTTAAACAACCACATGAGCACGCAAATGAGCTCTGCAGGCCTGGGCAACAGCTRGGAGAGACACATTGCCCCTAACGCAGCCTAGGGCAGGAGACAGAGCAGCAGCAATGTGAACTTGCTGCTGTTTTGTAAAACGAGCCCTGCAGAGTCCCATGCAGGGCTCGGTGTCTCTCCCAGCACTGGGCAGCCCAGGCCCGGTGGCACTCACCCAGTCGTAGATGTTGATGTCCACGTTCCTCTCCAGCAGCATGATGACGATGTCCGTGTAGCCCCCCATGCTGGCGAGGGACAGGGCGCTCTCCCGCTCCTTTGCCAGCGCGTGGGGGTCAGCGCCCTGGGGACGGCACAGGCATTAACTCCGAGCCCTGCTGAGAACCGAGGTGCTCAGCACAAGACCCACCTTGCTGGCAGCCCCAGGAGGGCTGATCACCGAGCTGGGGCCAGCCGGCCTCGCAGCCTGTGATGCTCCAAGGCCAGGCAGTGCTTCTCCATTGCCAGCACAGTTGTTGGCTTTCCCCTGCCCACAGAGCTCAGCGGGGAGGAGACAGCTCCGGGGCCCCAGTGACCTCCCCCAGGCTGGCACCTTCCCTGCCACCATCCTTACCAGGTATGTTTTAATCATCAAACATCTCAGGTGAAGACTTAAGAGCCTTTCTCCAGTCTCAGTGAATTAAGCCCAATGGTTCCAGTTCTGAGCCCTTTTCCCCCTCAATAGGAACAGCGTTAGTGGCCCTGTCTAGTTAGAGGCTTGTGCTGGGTCTCTTTGTCGCTGTTTACCTAGAAAACCCACTCAATGCTCTGCGCCTTGCTAGCCATGGACCTCTCCTGGACTTTATATCCTTTATCAATGTATCACCTCTCTTATTTTGGTTTGTACTCGTCTCTCTGCTGATGAATTGCGGTCTTGCTGCTAATGCAGCAATGAAGCCAGTGTTTGGCCAGTGCTTATGTGGTGTGAGCATTTGCTGATCTGTGGACACGGGCATGGATGCAGGAGTGCACTTTGGGAAGCAGTTGGATCCAGGATCCAGGGAGAATCTGGTTCCTGCCCAGCCCAWGGACAGTCCCCGGCTGCAAGCCCAGCACTCAAGGACGATGCAGCAATGAATTCATTAACTGCAACAACACCTTGGCAAGCATATTTTGCTGGTGGATTACAGGGCTCAAGTGATAAGCCTGATCTCAAATTACCAAAAAGCATATATTTAATTACAAACAGTTATTGCTAACTATGAGATAAGGCTCTTCATGCTCCTGATTTAGCCCACAGCCCAATGGGGAGTGGCATCCGACAGCAACTGTCTGCAAATGCATCCTCCTCTTCAGTGCCGTTGGAAGAGATGGACTGAGATGGCGCCAGGATGTTATGTGACTCTTTGGGCAGGAGCTGGGGGCTGGGAAGCCTCCCGCTAACCTGGGGCTGCGCCAGCGCATGCCCTTACCCATTCCAGCAGGTGACGGACCGTTTCGATCTCTCCAAACGCAGCAGCCCAGATCAGCGGGGTGAAGCCTCTCTCATCAGGTTTATTTACCAAGTTCTCACCTGCACAAACACAGGTGAAGCATCTTATATAGGTAAGACAAAGCTCCCTCTGCTCCCTGTCTCCCAGTAAACCCAGCAAAGGCTGTAAGACTAAACCAAGGGTTTATCAAAGGCTGCCTTATGACCTGGCAGGACTCTATGTGATCTGGGGTGAAAACCCAACCCATTGCTGCTCTCCCACCTCCCCTTTTGCTGCAGCAGAGACGGACCGTGTGCCGTGGCTGCCTGCATGGGCAAGGCCGAAGGAGATGCGTACCTTTCCGAAGATGCTCCCTCAGCTGGCTGAGCTCACCTTGGGCAGCTAACTGGTGAATGGACAATGCTGGGGGATGGAAGGAATTAAATCATCAGGACAAAGCATTTCCTCAGCACCCTCTGTCTGCAGGCAGCCTCCCTGCTCCATCCTGCCACGGTGGGACCTCCCCTGCACCCAGCAGGACTTGGGGCACCTGTGAGTCCCTCCTTGTCCAGGGCAGAGGTAAATGCACAGCCCCAGGCTGGGGTCCAAAAAGCCCAGTGGGTAAATAACACCTCTCCACCATTCACTGGTGGAGCCAGCCAGTGCAAGAGACTGTCCCATGGGTGCTGCAAAACGCCACGGTGTCAGCAGACAAGCAGACTCTCATCCCGCTCTCCCACGGCTGCTTTCACCCCGCGTCCCAGCAGAGCCCGTGATACTCACTGTCCAGCGTGGCGGGAAGGGCCGAGACCTCATTGCCCCGCTGCCTGTTTGTCAGTGTGTTTGAGTGCCGCAGGGGGAAGCCTGTTCCAGAGAGGGGAAAGTCAGAGCATGTCTCCTTGCTACATGGGTAGAAAGTAGACTTGCTTGAGGCCAAGAGCTTCAGAAGTGGCCAATCGCTCACGTCAGCCTAATGCACCTTATCTGGAGCCCTTTCCTCCTGCACTTGGCAAAAAATGAATCTTGTAAGAATGGAAGTATTCCCTTGCAAGCAAAGGGGTTGGAAAGTCAAGTTTGACCAGTGGGCAGGGAACAACAGCCGAATAGGGAGGATAAAACACAGTCCGAACAGCTGCCCGTGGAGGTGCCTGGTCCAGCAGGGCATGGGAGGAGGCAGGGATCTTGCATTAATGGCATAATTGCACACAATATCCTACCACAGGGGACAGGCAGAGGTTCGTCCTTGTTTACCTCTGCCCTTGAAGAGCTCTGCTTGGAAATCTCAACGCGTTTCCAACAAGCACGTTATAGTTTAGTCAGGAAAGCACACGAAAAGAGCTTGCAATCTGCAATCCCACTGCGTGGAGCAGCAGCGACCTCTCACTGCTGACACGAGCCATCAGCAAGGTCTGGACGTGGGCTCGGCCTTGCCACGTTACCGCAGGGACCGGCAGCAGTAACGGGCTGCTTTTCTGTTTGTCTGTTTGCTCCCCAGCCGCCGCGACGGGACGGAAGCCCCCGCTGCAGGCGGGTGAGCTCCCCCGGGGCTGCCTGGCGCCGCGGCCGCGAGCCTCGGGCTCCGCCGTACTCACCGTCGAGGGCCGAGGCCTCGGCGCTGCTCTGCGAGGCGGCCGAGGGCTGCGGCGCGGCACCCGCTCCACCTGCGCAAGGAGGGCAGCGGTTAGGGGCTGGCGGCGGAGGCCGCGCGCCAAGGCCCCCCCGGGGATGCGGAGCCCCCCCACCCCCCAGGGATGCGGAGCCCCTCGCCCCCGGGGGATGCGGAGCCCCTCGCCCCCCGGGGATGCGGAGCCCCTCGCCCCGGGGATGCGGAGCCCCTCGCCCCCCGGGGATGCGGAGCCCCTCGCCCCCCGGGGATGCGGAGCCCCTCGCCCCGGGGATGCGGAGCCCCCCGCCCCCCGGGGATGCGGAGCCCCTCGCCCCGGGGATGCGGAGCCCCTCGCCCCCCGGGGGATGCGGAGCCCC
>NW_028186566.1:20178-35269 GCF_003343005.1 Rhea americana
CGCGCGGCGGTTTCCGGCCGGGGCGGTTTGGCGCGGGCGGAAGCGGAAGCGGAAGCAGCGGCCGGGCGGAATGGAGGAGCCCGAGATGCAGCTGAAGGTGAAGAAAGGTGCGAGCGGGACCGGCCGGGCGGGGCCCTGCGGGCCGCGGGGCCGGTCGCGATAGGGGCGGGCGGGCTGGCTGCGACACGGCTGGTCCCGACGGGCCCCCGCGGGCCTCGCCGCCTCTCCGGGGCCGGGCGCCCGCGCTTGGTTCCTTTTGCTGCCTCTGGGCCGCCGGCGGGCCCCGCTTTTCTTTTTTTTTTTCTTTTTTTCTTTTTGCTGTGCTGCTGCATTAAGCCGCTTGCAGCGCGGCGCTGGAGAAGCGAGAGCCCAGAGTTTGGGTTAAGCTGGCGTGTCTGGAAGCCGGGAAGAACCCAGGGGCGCTGAGCGTGCGGCGAAGGCCGCGGCTGTCCCAGCGGAGCAGCGGCTTGCTCCTGTCCCCGGCACGGGCTGAGCAACCAGCTGGGGCGGCTGGGCCTGGGGAGCTGCCTGGAAACTTTAAAGGCAGGGAACGGGTAATAATTTTGTTAGCAACAGAGAAGTGTTCCAAGGACGTGGACTCGGAAGTTGGAAGATCTTMTGGAAGTCGCTCACCCTTTTTGTACCAAGTCCCAGAGTCTTTTGATCATTAAAGTGTGGAAGAAGCAAAGAATCTACAGTAGGAGGTGGTAAATCGCTACCCCCCCTGCTCGGTTTGTGCTGATCCCGCCTGATCAGGGGCTGCCTGATGTCCTCAGGCATCAGGACTCTCAGGAAAGTGGATTAACGCTAAGTGTTACCGTTGCGGGTGCGTTCCTTTCTCACCTGGTCTCGCGTGCTAGCTAGCAAACATTCAGGAGAGCATTCCCGTCTGCCAGGTTACCAGGTATTAGGCTTCCTCCTCTCCTGATTTCTCCCTTCTTTACCTGCCTGGCTGTTAGGGATCCACACCTACTGCAAGAACCCGTATCTAGAAGAGGGATGGAAATCAGCTGTATCAGCCTTCTTAGGAATGTGAGTTTGGCAGGTGGATATAATTATTCTCATAAAGTTTTGCGTTTAGTCACCTTTGCATTCAAAAGGTGTGGCATGTCTGCCAACATAACGAAACTGCAAATCTGAGCAGTTGTCACTGAAACAAAAGCTCTGGAAAGAGAAGAGAATTGTTTTCCTTAAAATAGAAGATTATGCAGAAGCACTTCAGTGTGATGAAGATGCCCCCCCCATTTTTGTTGCGATTAAAGGAAACCCACACCCACTATTGAAAAAAAAAAAAAAAAAGGAAGTGCTCTCTGCATCTATCTTAATTATTAGGTATTACGAGCCCCGAGTGTATGCCTTGCAAGCACACACAGAAAGAGAGATCAAAGCTGCAGCGTAGAGCTCAGCCTGTGAAGACTGTGCCGAAACCCGGAGCTCCGGTGTTCGCTTACGGAGGGCGTCAGGCAGACTGGCCCAACGCAGTGCACGGCRTAAACAGGGAGGCCGGAGCCGGGGCACGTCAAGAGGCTGCAGAGAGGGAAAGCAGCGTCTTCAGAGCCAGGTGGCTGGTTCGTAGCGGATCCTGACTAGCGCCCCGGCTTCTCGAGCCCTGCTGCGTGGCCGCTGCGTCTCCTCGGTGATGCCTGGAGGAGGTATCMTGAGGGGAGCAGCAGAACGAGCCCCCCTGGGGCACAGCTGAGACTCGGAGAGCAAGAGGCCCTGGGCTGGGCTGGGCCTGAGAGGCAGGTAACTAGACAGGGAGCCTCCAAACCGGCACTGCGGGAGGGTCGGAGCTGTCGGCACCCCACTGCCCTCAGCCAGACAGGGCAGCCGTGCAGGGTGGGAATGGGAGCTGACCTCCTCTGTCAGAATGTGGTTGGGCTCTTCCCGTCTCCTGGCCACCCCAAGATTGGTCAGGAAGGGCCCAACGATGGGCCAGGTCCCAGTGGCCCTTGGTACCAGCACAGCTGGAGCTTCGATGGGACTGTTGGGATCAGTGACAGCCTCGTGCAGTTTGTTTCTGACTSTTGGTTGAGCTTGCTGCTGGTTGCACGTTCCGTTATGGAGAGGGTGGAATGCAAACCGCCTGTTTAACAGGGTTTTGCTTTCATGTTAACAGACTAGTTATCCAAAATATTTGAGATTTTGTTCTGATCTCTCTTTTTCTCTGGCACGTTGAAGCTTTTGAAACTTTGGGCCTTCTGCCATAAAAGCCCTGCGGGGTATCGAACTGGTTGTGGCACGGGAGGCGTGTGGCGAGCGCTCTCCGAACCTTTCCAACCCGGACACCTACGGCAGGTTTCAGGGACTGCGTGGGAGATGGCACCAGGGCTTCGAGGGAGCTGTCGCCGTCCTCTGTTCCTCCCTAACTCGATCGCTTTCCGTGTTGCAGTTACGGACAAATTCACAGAGAGCATGTACGTCCTGGCCAACGAGCCGTCCGTGGCGCTGTACCGGCTGCAGGAGCATGTGAGGAGATCCCTTCCAGAGCTCGCGCAGCACAAGGTGAGTCCTGCTTCGGCTGGGCTCCAGGGTCGGGCACAGGCTGCTTTCCTGGCCTGGCCAGTTGTGTCCCCCTCTGGGCAGGGGGAGGGATGAAATCACCATTCAGGGTTGCAGGTGCTGTTAGCAGGAAAGTGAGGTGTGCTATGGGACCCGCATTCCGCTGAGCTGAAGGAATAGGATGACTTGCAAGCTCACCTGTAGACCTGAGAAAAGACTTGGAGAGTCTGACTGCTCCCCATGCTCTCACCACTGGACTTGAGCACAGAGACAAAGAGAAATAAGCAGCCTGTCTTATGTGGGAGAAGAAGGGGGGGAAGGAGGGAGATGTTAAATCTTATTACCGCTAGCTACACTGCAAGGTTTTTATTTCCTACATAAAATAAGGAGGAGGGTGAGACGGGGAGTGTGAAGAAACAAGTAAAAAGAGCCCACAAGAGGCAAAGCAGGATAATGAATCGCATCTCACAGCTGTGTTCCTGCTTTCCTCCAGAGCACGGAGCACAGGCACTTTAATGCCAGCCTTGTTGTCCTTCTCCCTTTCCTGCCAGTCATGATTCATTAGGAGTGATGTCTCATGAATAGATTACTGCTTCATGTCTATGCTAATGCACTGTCGGGCCCCATTTTTCACCTTTACTTTACAGCCCTAGTTTCCAAATTAACCTGGATTGTGACACTTTATTATTCAATTATTTATTAACATTTTATATGTGTGTCTGTGTGCAGTGGTAGGTGTATAGAGATGTATGTGTATGTATAGCACGTGCTGATATGATTGCATCACTGGGATACGGGAGGTTTGTAATATTATTCCTGAGCTGTCACWTGCTTTGATTTAATCAGAATAGTCCCAATTTCAGGGAACGTGTCCAGAACAAAAGGAAATTGAGCAAATTGTATGACAAGTCATGCAGAGGGAAGAGATCAGTTTCCATCATGGAACAGTTTGTAACGGGGATGGGGGCGAGGGGCAGCGCAGAAGCACTAATGGAAACGACAGCTCGGTGAATGCACTGGACACGGAGCGTGTTGCTAGGCAGTGGGGTGTGTGCTGGGCAAGAGCTCTCAAAATCTTCGATTCTCTCCCTTTTCCTGCTCAGCAGGCTTGTCTTCTCGGTTACTTGCAGTGCTTTGTGACCCCTCTGAGTCAGCTAAGTTCATTTCCTGGCTGCTGCCATCCCAGCGAATCCTTCTTTTTTAGCCAAAATTGCTGCTGTTTTTCGCTTTCTTCCTGTGAGAAAGGAGGTCATGTCTCCCTGTGGATTCCAGCAGCAAGTGCAAGGGCCCTGTACGTCCCTGTGTGACTGCAGCAATCACAAGCATCAGATGCCTTTGGTCTTTGATGCCTTCCTGTTCAAACCATCCCCCGCTGGGGCAGTGAGTGCCTTCAGGCACGAAAAAGAGGTCTCCTTGCGGTGACAGCAGGTATCAAGGCGAAGGTGAACTATATCTGTGGTGCTCTCTGCCCCCCAGCCACAGCTACCAGGGCACTGCCCCAGTGTCACTCCACTGACTGTTTGCTCTTCTAGTGTTAGGAAGCATTTCCTAATGCTTGCTCTGAGTTTCTGTGCTTGCTGCTGTTAAGTCCATTTCTTTTTGCTCAAACCATAGGCACCTTCACCTGCTTAAATTGTTTTCTGGTTCCTGCCTCTGTGTTAATGGTGCACTGATGTGGCAAGAGGTGGGAGAAAATGGAAAGAAGACTATTTGTTGCAGCTGAAACAATCGATCCAGAACTGCTGCTAGTGACTTTTCTCCCAGCTTCATAGGTTCAGTTCTTCCAAGGCTGCAGGATCCTTTTTGGGAGCATGCTCTCCTCCCTGTCAGACCCTGGTCGTAACTGTGAGGGTTAAACATAACTCAGCTAGATGAGTGTCCTGACTGCATGGCCAGGCTGCTCGTAACGGGGGCTTGTGGTTGGGGGTTATCTCTGTTGTCCTTGATCTCACTCTCATTCTATCGGTTTCACGCGTTGCTTTTTGCAGTCACCAGGCTGGGCCTGCTGAGCCCTTGCACCGAAGCAGCCAGGCCCCCAGGAGAGAGGGATGCACTTGGGGCCCTGACAAGGCCATCGTCGCTCCGGAGTGTTCAATTAGATATGGATGGATATTTTGGGTTGCTCTGCCAGAGCCCATCGGCTTTGTGGCAAGACACTGGAACAGGAGGGTGTCAGCAGGGCTGTGCACCGTGAAAGTGCTGTCAGGTTTTATCTAGATCAGAACAAAGGCATTAAACAGAGGTGTTTTTAATTCTTCAGAATGGAGAAAAAGAAACAGGAACGTTCTGTGTGGATTTATTCTCATGTAATTTAGTCTCAGATGAAGGTGGTGTATAAAAGGAAACAAGATTTATTGGTGGTTTCCAGCTTTCCTTGGCCCAAACAGCAAGTCCATCTCTGGCTGACAGAGTTCTACTAAGACACAGTCTTTGAAATTCCCGAAGGACTTAAACCTAGGAAAAAATGAGAGGGAGGGGGAGAAAAAGTTTATGCTAAGAGAAGGTCATCTCTATGCCCTTACAACAAGCAACTTTATTTGGTTTGATTAAAAATAATCTTAATAACTTCTTCACGATCTCAAACTCTCCAGGCAGATTTACCACCTCACTGATAAGATACAGCAGGATGCAAGGCCCTGGCTGCCTCCATGTGTCTTAGCAGTGCTGCTAAGCCCTGCTCCCACTCTGCACAAAGCAGCCTTTCTGCATTGCCCCTGATCTTTTGAGAACTTATATCTCCCCGTTAATTTACTGCCGAGCAGCAGTAATACATCATTAGTGCTCTTGTGTATTAATAGCTGGCTTTAGTTATTAAATGGCATCCAAGGACATGTCCTGGGAATTTGAAGAAAGGACATCACGAAAAGATGAAGAAGTCAAGGAGCTCTAGGGAAAGACTCTTATTCCTAATTAAGAGCATGAAAATCCCAGGAATTGGTGGAAATGCTGGGAATGGGCATCACTGGCTCTGATACAGGATAATGATTAAAATCTACTGGTGTCTAGAAACTCTAGGGCCAAAGGAAAACCACTGTTGTACCAGACTGGCTTTACCATCTCCAATACTTTTTCACAGGAACTTTGCAGGCATTTGTCTCCAGCTTTCCAGCTCTGCCTCTGTACCCTCATCCTGTGCTGGGTTTTGCAAGGTGACAACYGTTGCTTCGAATTGTCCAGAGACTGCCTTGCTGCTGGAGAAAATGRGGTGGATAATTCATTAGCTGGGATCTCCTTCCCTTTGTGGGTCAAATCCCCCTTTCAGCAGAGCAGTAGGAGAGTGACACACGTGACTGAGCCGGTGTGTTGACAGGCTCCTAAAGATCACTAGAGATCTGCTGGTACCTCTTTGAGAGAACAGAGTGAGAAGCTGCAGGAAGATCCCAGCTTCTTTTGSAGATACCTCCACTAGCAAAGTGTGATCTTAGCAACCGATACGATACTGTAAAACGTGATTGGACTTTGGGATGAGTGTGGACCCTGGAGCGCAGTGTGCRGGGATGTGAGTCCTGGACCCTCTGCTGCAAAGAACTGCCCAGAGTTGCATGCAAAGACTTGTTTCTTTTGTAGTTTRAAGCTATGTGGTCAAGTGTCCTGATACAGGACAGGCTTTGAACAGCAGAAGGGATTTTGGTTGCAGTCCAAGCTCCTACCTGACCTCTTTCAGTCACAAGAAGAGGCCCTTGGATTTCCTCTGGCCTTTAACTAGAGTCAGCAGAGCAGAATTAACTCCCATGGGAACATATTTTAAAGAGAGCCTGAGCTACYTAAGGACTCTTTCAAAACTTACCTATTGAGCTACACCTCTGAGTTCAGCTGCTTTTTCATTGTGATTTGTGCATTTGTTTGGTTTTCCCTTTCCATGGAGCTGCTRTGTACAATTATCTCCCATGCACGAATTGGCTGCATGTAGTTCTGCTTGAGTCCGTGTGATGTTAACAGGGCTCCTCCTAATCCCTTGAAAGGAAAGGCACTCTGGATGTTCTCATTATCAAATGTTGACTATTACTTGGGGTCAGACAGCCAGAGTTTCAGAGCAGACTGGAGGACAGGGAAGCCTGTGGTTATAAAAATGTTTATGAGAGAGGGAATTTTCAGTGCTGCGAAAGAAGCTGTTCTACCTTGTTTTGCATGCAAGGCTGAGGACCGGGCTCACCGAGAGCTGTGTTTGTTCTGATCAGCTGCCTTGCCAGACCAGGACACATCAGGCAAGCTGAATGCTTTGAAATATCCAGCCAGTCCGTTACACTCAGTTTAGCTGTTGGTTGCTAGGAGCCTGTCATGCCTTTGCTCTTGGCTGGCTCATGGGCACATCTACAACCAAGGGGAATTTTGCTAGCATCCAAAGCACTGGCCCGAAGCAGCAGTGCTTCCAGAAATACACACAATGAATGCTTCTTTTAAATACTAGTGCGTGGCACTCGGAGCCCAGAGCATGTCACAAGCTGTCAAGTAGGAGACAGTGTCCAAACGCAATTTCCAGTAAAAAGCAGCGACAGCCCTTGTTTGGGCAGAGCTGGCAGGGCAGAGCTGGCAGGGCATATCTCAAGGCACTGCGGAAGACAGTGTCTGTCGAGTGTGCACCTAACGATGCCTCGTTCTCATTCCCTGTTCTGTGGTCTGCTTTCAGTCTGACATGCAGAGCTGGGAGGAGCAGAGCCAAGGAGCGATCTACACCGTGGAGTACGCCTGCAGGTACCGGAGACCCTTCCAAGGAGGAGCGTAGTGCTCACGGGCGCGGGCATTACAAGTGTGGAAGCACAGCAGAGGCCGTCCACGCTTCCCTGCTGCTTGCCTGGTGTTGGCYGGGGAGAGAGCATGGTCGGAGTGGAAGTGTGTCAGTGTGAGGCTGTTCTCTCTGAACTGTTACCATGAAACTTGGCTGCTTCACTTTGATTAGCATGCCAGCTCTTCCACACTTCCGTGTGTGGTGCAGACCTGCCAATCTCCTGCAGTAAATCTACCCACTAGCTAGTGTCTGAAGATGCAAAACACCATATAAAGCTGAGGCTTCTTAACAGTAGCCTCATGTCAGGATACGTGTACACTAAAATTGATGCCTGTGATAGTATTAACCAGTCCTCCTCCCTCCATCCCCCTCTCTCTGTTTCAGTGCCATAAAGAACATGACCGACAGCAGCGTGTATTTCAAGAGCATTGACAGTCTGCTCAAACACGCCATAGCCATGAAGGATCAGCTGAACTCTGCTCAGGGCCGCAGGTAGCAAGGGATGTGCGACACTGACTTTCCATTACTGCTCTACCTGTTTATCCAAATGATCGCTCTGGCTGACAGAGGCTTTGGTGATGTAACACAGCCCAGTACAAATAAGCCAAGCAGCTATCTCAATAATGTGCAAGCAGCTATCTCAATAATGTGCAAGCAGCTATCTCAATAATGTGATTCTATGCTTATTTAAATAACGTACTGCTTGCCTTCCAGTGATTCTCTGGTTTTGTTTACCTTGGGAAGCAAATAATCTTGTTTACAAAAGGATATCTGCAAAATAATTTATTTCCTCATTTAAAAAGGGGTGTTTGTTTTTGTAACGCATTAGATGTTTGTTATGTCAAAGGCGTTTGGAGTGTGGTGATGTCATTGAGATGGAGCAGGACAGAGGCTGCATTCGGTACTGTTCTTCCTGTGACTCTCCCCACAGAGCACCACATACACGACAGATCTGGAGAGATAAGTGGCACTGACAGATGTAGCAGAACGATGATGCATTTTCATATGTTTGCAATTGAGCTACAGCTACTAAAACATTTTTTAGCAGATGGTCTGAGTCTAGTRTGTTTGTCTCTCCTGATAGCTTTCTTGGTATTGGAGTCTGACTGTGTGGGAGTGAGAAATTTCCAACTGTCTATGCTCCTCGCTAACAATTTTGAATATCCATCCCTGAAAAACCACCACAGCAAACCAGGTGCCTCTGTCTCTGCAGAATGACTCCGTTTTAGACATTTTTGGTGCAGGTTCCATATTTTCCTAATTCCTCGTGTGGCAGGGTCACACTCAGATCAGCCCAGCAGAGAATTCCTAGCAGTGTTAGCATGCAATGTGGCTGTGAAGACTGCTAGCTTGATACCCACAGAGGCTGGCATATGTTGCTTTGCAGTCTGCACACCTACGGTTGTCCATGAGCTGTGCTTGTCTAAGCTGCTCTCGTGCTGCAAGCAGTGAGGYTTTATTTGAGGGAGCCCCTGGTTCTTCGCGTTCCCACGGCTGCTGATGTCCTTCCTGCCTGCTGGACATGACTGTGTCTTTCTTTTTACAGCACTGTTGCCCAACAAGGCAAGAATCCTCCAGCCAGTTCCTGATTTCGGACAACACTGGCCATCCTCTGCCTTGTCCTCAGCCCAGCTCTGTGTACTCTAACCGCCTGGAGGAGGGAGAAACCTGCTCAACCTGTGAAACTGCACAGATGCCTCTGCCTGCCTCTCCGTTTCAAATACCACGGTGCAGTACCTGAGCAGGCAAATCCTGCTGATGGGGTCAGGCCTGCCTTCGGGGATGTTTTAGGGAGCAGTTGTGTTTTTCTCTAGAGCACTTTGCAAAAGGGAGRTGAGATTGTTCTGCGTTTGTCCTGTCCTGTCTTTTGTTTTTTGTTTTTTTTCTGATGGCAGACTGCTATGAGGCATTTTTATGTCTACCTCTTGGTTACAGAAACCAAATCTCAGAAAAACTAGGTCTTGCTTTCAGTATGTTGTTGAGGACCATGTAAAAAGATGTGAAGTAGGCACACTTCAGCCTTGTTCAGGAGGCATTCTGCAAGAAGAGCTTTTCATGAGTTTGCCAGAAAGTTGCTGAGTTTGGTTTTAGTGAGAACAATAAAAAGAAAAAACAAGAAAGTACTGTCTAAAGCTTTCCCCTCTTGCTCACTTAGGCTGGGGGGGAGGGTCTTGGAGCCTTCTGCCTCTGTGTGTTTCARAGGGCTGGGAGCAAAACAGAGATAGGCAGATTTAGAACTTCTCAAAAGAAAAAGACTGTCCTGCTCTTCAAAAATAATAATAAAAAAGGCATTCTTCATCCTGTGTCAAACAATGCAAAGCAGAGATGTACACATAGCTTTGGAGATCACTTTAAAATGGATGTAATTTCAATGTTAATCTTTCCTTGGAACCAACAACTTTGCTCAGGATTTTGGTAAGAATGCAGTTTTCTTGGGCTGTGGAGGAAAGTGGAGAAGAGACCTTGAAATTGAAGAAAGATGCTTAGCCTGGACTCTTCAAAGCCCAGTAAATAACACAAAACAGTGCTTGACCCAGTTCCCCCACCTAAAAGTACTCTGTTTTGTAGTCATGGGTTGTGCTCAGGATTGCAGATGTATTATCAGAATAATAATTTAGGAYGTTAGAGGGGATCTTGGGTCAGCAGCCTCTCTCTGCTCTCTGAAATGCWTTACTGATTGCCAAATCACCAGAAGCTGTTGCTGGTGACTCACAATCCCAGTCTGGCAAAGTGTCACATCAGAGCAGGGCTGCAGCAACAGAGCGAGTTAACTCAGTTTGTATTTCACAAAAATAAGCACTGCCTTTAGTACTTGCGCTTTCTGGCAGGAGGCACTGGGGGCTCAGGACAGATGGCCGAGTGCTTTTGGRTTTTAGCAGAGGTTGCATCTCGGTAAAAGAAGTGAAGAACATCAGGCTGTAGCTGCACAGATTTGTCTTCCATGGCTCTGCTGCTCTTCCGCTCTGAGCTCACTTGGCAGTTTAATGTAGCCAGACAGGGGGGAGAGCCAAAGTCGTCTTCCCCGTGGGAGGGCAGAGGATTGAAAAGCAGTCACTTCCCCCGTCTGATGAGGCTTCTCAACATGTGGGTTCTGATATGACCTATGTTAACCTCTAAATAGAAATGCAGATCTTGGCCCTGCTGCCTACAGCTGCCTGCGATAAGCTGGGGCAAAACGGTCCCATTTCTGCTCACACTAGAGTTGAGTCCTTCCCAGAGGCTCCGGATTTCCGTGATAGTATATTCCTCATCTCCTGGGTGATGCTGTTCCAGGGCTTGCACTGTGCCTGCAGGAGGCCTGACTCAGCCGAGAGCGTCCTGYGCGTTCGGGGCGGGTTGTAGCTCTCCTTCTCGGAGTGAGGCCCGGGGCTCCCCGAGGAAGTGGGGTTGCTGCTGGCTGCAGAGTCCAGCTGGGATTTGCGCTCTAGGAAAGGAGGGAAGGAAAATTCCCGGTGGATCTCAGGCCGGGGCCGGGGTGCAACCGTGTTCTTGTTGTTCGGATCATTGGCAGAGGCTTCACCACATTGGGCAGAGTCGTTCTCATAGAGGGTGTGAGAGACCTCAGAGCGGCTGCAACGTGAGACTTGGGAGGCCCGTACTAGGGTGTGTGTCACCGTGATCAACAGGACAACGATGCCAGAGGAGAGAATACAGGCGCCGGCAATGCCAGCCTCAAGTTCGAACAGCAGCAGCATGTAGATGGCAAGAGCTGGAAGGAAGAGAGAGTGTGACAGAACTTGGGAAACCAGGACTGAAGTGATGCATCTGTCCTGCAAAATTCAGACCACAGAAACTGCCTAGCAAGGGCTGCTTGTGGGGAACAGAAGGAGTTGACGTGCTCTGCTCGGTAACCACCTCGCAGATTTGCTTTGTTCCCCTTGACCTTCATGCTTGCAAATGCTGCCTGCTACCAGGGCCCTCAGCCCCACATCGATGCTCAGCCTCTGTGTTGTCAAGCCGAGCAGCGCAGCCTTTCTCCAGCCCAGCTGCCTCCCTTAGGCACTTCACCCTCCAGCAGGATGTGCCCCTTGGGCCACCAGCATTGGTATTATTTATCCGCAGGTGAGTGGGAGCTGCGGTGAGACCAGAACTGAGCCAAGCTCCTGTGGGGCTGCTGCTAAGCCTCCACCTTTTGCTCAAGCCCACGGGACGGGGTCTGTCTGCTTCAGGGCCGAYAGACTCGCAGCTTGCACCCCGCAGCCGAGTGAGGGGTATTTGTACTGCTGCGGTGAGCTGGTGAAAACCATCTGCAAAACAAACTTGGTCATAAGTAGAAACTGGGCAGCTCCCAAAAACTCGGCARTGAGCGTGGGATGTGTGTCCTGGGGTGACAACATGCAGTCCCTGCCTGGCCAAGCTCTGGCTGGGCTGTGCTGGCAGGAAATGGGCACTTGCCTGTTAGGTATACTGAGACCCCGCAGCAGAACAAGCCGATGGCAGTGTGGCGAACTGTCCGGCTGTCCAGGAGGAACCAGTCTGCTCTGCAAAACAGGTGAGAAAAATATTTTCCTRGTTGGCTCTGGTGGGTGGGACAGCTCGGGGTAGTCTCCTGGCCCTGGTCTCAGCATGCGGAGGTGTGTGATGCCCTGGGCCCTGCTGAGGAACCAAAGCATTTCTGTTCTGCATGGCGAATGGGTTCACAAATCCACTGACTTCTGCTGAACTGGGGGTTCTGCCAGCTGCTGGTTTGTACATCTCTCGGTCAGTCRGCTTTCTGTCCCACTCTGGAATAGAAAACTTTAAAATCACTTGAATTTTGAAACTTCTCCTGCCTGGTTCTAGCTCTGTTTTGGAAAACAAATGCTGGGGAGAGGGAGGGATGCTCAGGGCTTTTTGCAGGTGATTATTGCAGGGTCTGAGGAGTAAGAACAGAGCAAAACTTGATGTGCATCAGGCTCTCCCCTTAAAAGAAAAAGGTGGAAAGTAAAGAGCTGGGGCACTGGATTAAGCAAGGCCAAGTTGTCTTTTCAATGYTGGGATTGGATTTCTTTGCTCAGCTTGGATTCCAGGCTTTTGTTTGAATTGTGCRTGAAACACATCAAAAGACCAGTCCCTTTCCTGCAGGGCCGTGGTCTCGCTTGCAGCACCACGACGCCTGACCCCGCCGCAGCCRGCCCGCGATGCCACGCTCTTTCTGCGGGCACAGCCTCTGCCCGGAGGCTGAGACGCACCCCGTGGCTCTGCTCGTCCAGCTGCTGGAGCACATTCCCGTCTTCAGAGCCAAACTGACCTGGCAAACGGCTGTGTTCGCCTCACTGGGCTTTGGAGGCCGTTGCCACCACGAGCTGCCTTTGCTAATTGGGAGGCCAGGACGTGGTCGTTAGGGGATGACGGGTGAAGGTCAGAGGAGCGATGCCAGGCCACTCTGGGTTGCAAACGAGCACCCTGAGAGATGCTAGTGGGACTGTGGTGTTGGGAAGCTGCAAACTGTCCCTGGAAATGACCGCGTGAGGGGTGCTGGGGCTGAACAGGGCTTTGCTTGTCCTGCTGGGCACCTCCAAAGGCCCTGGAGGGTAACATGGAAGTGGAGGGGAGGAGTTTGGAAACAACTGCTGGGCAGCGGCGTGGATAGTCCACTGGGCAGAACCGGCCCTCGCATCGCTCCTCGGCAGCGGCCAGCTCTCCCCGTCCCCTGGGAGGAATTAAGCAGCCTTGGGACACCCGTCCCCATCTCCCCTCGGGCTTCATCCCCTCCTCTCGGGCTCGCTGCAGCCGCCTGCGCGGGCAGTCTGCTGCCAGGAGCCGTTAATAGACCCTGGCTCYGCTCCCGTTCCTCGCTGGCTGGCGGCGAAGAGCAGCCACTTTGTTTCATTAATTACCTGACCTGGGGAGGGGGGGGGATTAGCGGGGAGGGGGAGGACTTTGTTCGGAGCTGGCTCGCACCGCTGAGCGCAGCGCTGAGGAGCGGGGCTGTAATGCAGTGTGACATGCCCAACGTGGGAAAGGTCCCGGGGACGTGAACAGGTCCCTAATGAAACCAGTGTCCAGCGGGGCCGGGCCAGCTCAGCCACGGGGGACGGCAGCGAGCGGAGAGGGGCTGGGCGGCCCCCTGAGCCCCTGCTAATGTGCAGCCACGGCTATAGCACGTGTATCCTGGCAGCTCCTCCTGCCTGCAAGCAAAATTTCCTGTCTTCCAAGAACCTGCCCTTTTCCTGCCAAACACGAGTGCAACCCTCAGGTCACAGCTGGGGAAACTGAGGCACGGCAAAACTCAGTGATCTGCCTGAGACCAGCGAGAGTGTGATGCCGGGATGGGAACCCAAGCTTACCTAAGCCCGCCCAAAAGCAGCCTCTCACTTTGCAGGGATGCACAGAAACATTTAAAATCAGATTGCTTGGGAACGCTCCTCCTGCTCAGCGAGAGGCGCTTGCGGGGCTTCGCCACTGTGCGATGGCTGYGCTGACCCGYGAGTCCTTGAGCGAGTCGCTGCTCTCCGAAGTGCGGCCCCGTCCTGCKGCCRGCACGCTTGGTCTCGGCTCCTGTGCCTTTGCATTYGGCTGCCTAATTAGCTGCCTGTCCTGTTTTGCACTTAGAACTTCACAACTTCGAAAATGAGCRTTTTACAGCCCAAATCAATACCTGATCTAGAACGAGTTTACAACTGATTGGGAGTTTTCTGCTATCATGATTTTCTAGCAGAAATTCAACTCTCACAAAAAGCAAAATTTAGCATGGGAATTTTTAGTTTTGCAAAAATACTTTGCTCTCCTTTGTTAATGAGCATACTAAGCATCATCTTCGCTTGGAAGATGTTGAGATGAGACATTTCTCATTTGCTGGAGTGCCTCCAGATGTCATATCCATATGGAGCATTATGCATTAAAGGTTTTGTCTGATTAGGGGCAAAAGCAAATGCTGAAACACTGTAATTTCCTTTAAAYGAGTTCTGACTGGCTGAAGTCAGAGTGGTCCCAAAATGGTCCCATGCGGACCATCACGTGAGTTAYATTGAGGGACCTCCGTGTACAGAGCAGTTTCCACATTTAAATCCATTCCTTTGCRAGTTGCTTTTCTCTTTTAACGCAGGTGAGGAGCTGGCGTGGAGCCCGGGCCAGCCCCAGCAGAGAAGCCGCCAGCCTGGGCCTTGGCAGGAGGAGGAGAGAGGACTGTTTCAGAAACATTTTTGCAAGTGTTAATGTGCTAATAATGATTAAGTCAACACATGTCTCGCGGTTAATGATTTCAGGCCTGGAGTCGGTTTGTGCTGTGTGAGTCGCCTTTGAAATCACCCCGGCAGCGACCCGAGGCGCCCGGCCCTGCCGCTGCTGCGGAGGGAGAGGTCTCCGGGGGGGTCCCGGGCGCTGCGACGCCTTGCCAGGATTTTCTCATGCTTTCTAGAAAGTTTGTGAGCAAGGGGCCGGGCCCGCGGCGAACTTCTTCTTGAGGCCTGGATCTCTCAGCAGCAAGAGCGATGCTCTGCCCTGGCCCTGCAGCCAAAGGCGGGTGGAGGCTCCCGGCGGCCCGGCCCGGCCCGGCCCGGCCCCCCCGCGGCGGTGGTTAAGCTTCCTCGAGCTGTTGCCTCCAGTTTGCAGGGGGGGCAGCAACCGAGGGAGCCCGTGGCAGAGGCTGGATCTCGGGGCCCATTGCAGGGCTGTGCATGAGCCCCCACGGTGGGGACAGCACCCTGCGAGGGCGGCCTGGTCCTGCGGGGGCTGTGGCACCCTGCACCCCTGGTCCTGCGGGGGCTGTGGCACCCTGCACCCCTGGCCCTGGACCCTCTGCACCCCTCCAAGCCCTTCTGCACCCCTCCAGGCCCCCGACACCCTCTGCCCCCTGCACATCCCTCCCCCTGCAGCCCTGAGAGCCCTGGGTGTCCACGGCTTCCCGTGGCCCCTCGGATGCTCCCCCGCACCCCCCAAGCC
>NW_028186566.1:35936-39511 GCF_003343005.1 Rhea americana
CCCCGGGGCCGGTCCTGCCCCCGCCGGGCCGGTCCTGACCCCCGGCGCCCTTCCTGCCTCCCCCGGGGCCGGGCCTGCCTCCCGGACCTGCCCCTCGCCACGGGGGGCTGGGGCTGAGCGCCCCCCTCCCCCCCGGCCCGGTCCCCTCCCCCCACTGGGATGCCTGGGCGTGGGGCAGCGAGGGTCCCCAGGAGCGGGAGCCCCTGTGCTGCGCTGCCGGGGCTGCGGCACTGTGCAGGGTCTGGGGGGATATCGGAAAAACTGCCAGGTTGGTGGGGAGCTCCAAGGAGCCCCTGGCCGCTGGGCTGACAGACGGACGGATGAACGGACGGCTGCGCAGACGCCTGCAGGGCTGGGGGCCTGGGCGGGTAGGCGGGTGGCTGCTGCCGCTGCGAGGCTGCGCTGAGCACCGTATCCTGCCAGCTCCCCTCTGCTCGCAGCCACGGCCTGAGCCTCTTTCCGGCCCTCTCCGCTTCCCTCCAGGCCACCCCTCGTCCCTGTGCCTTTCCCACGCTGCCACGGCCAGCCCAGGCTCCCTGCTCGGTGGGAAAATGCTCCGAGTTGGCCGGGAGCTGGGATCAGCCCCGTGAGCGTGACCCTGGTCCTGGCTTGACGTTTCTGCCTGAGGACAGAGAGCCGCGAGCGGGGCACAGGGGGACCCTTGGGGCCAGAGCCCCTGCGATGGCCTGATCCTGCTTCCCAGGGACGGGGGCCACCAGCCCTYGGCTGCTGCTGGGCATCCTCAGCCGGCCGGTGCCAAGGCCCACGGCACATCCCCGGGGAGCTGGGAGACAACCAGCAAGGCAGCAGCCCGCTGCCGGCCCCGGCCCGCGGAGCCAGCGCAGCTTTGCTGTGTCTTACAAACACCCCTGGGAAGCAGCAGTGCCTTTTCCCTTGGGAATGGCCCTGCCGGAGCGTTGCCCTCAGCAAGGCGCAGGGGCACGCTGGCCCCCGCCTGCGTGCTCTCTGCTGGGAAGACTGGCTGTTAACTTGGGAAAAYTCTGCCTTGGGAAAGACACTGTCTTGGGAGCAGGGGGAAACCGAGGCAGAGTTGGAGCTGGGGCCGGATCCTGGTAGACTTTGATGCCCAGACACCAGCTCTGCAGGGGGAAGAGCTCAAACTCTCCAGCGCCAGAGCAGCAATTCCCCCCCAACCCGCCCCGACGTTTGAGATAAGGGGGCGTCGGGGCCAGGCCTTTCCGCGCACATYGTGGGCAACGCGCCAGGGGCAGGCGCCCGGGGACTTGGGGCAACGGCGGCTGCTCCAGCCTGGGATCTTCAGGGCTGGGGCTGTGCCAAAATCCCCGGCTGGGATCCGGCCAGGTGACCTCTAAGTCTGTCGGAGCAGTGCCGCTGCGCTGTCTGCCTGTCTGTCCCATCCCGTCCCGTCCCATCCTGTCCCGTCCCGCGTGGGTTGTTCCCGCTGGCACCCTCCGCTCCAGCTGGAGCAAACCCGGACACGGGCTATTTTGAAAGCTGCTGTGTTGGCCTTGGCAGGCGACTCCGGGTTGGCTCCTGCGCATTTCCAGCCCCGCTCACAGTTTCTTGACTGTGGGGGATTTTTCAGCCCCCCCCATCTCCCCCCCATTGCTGCACTTGGCCCAAGGTGGCAGACCCAGCGCTGGTGTCTCGGTCCCCTCCCTGCCACCCACAGCCATCTCACCGGTGGGCCGGAGCTGAGCCRTGGGCCAGGCCGGCGGGGAGGCCGGTGGCAGCCCAAGGCCTTGGGTCTGTGCACGTGGCTCCAGCTCCCCGAACCCCAGAGATCTGGGGGCAGGAAGGGCCTCAAGAGGGAGCTCAAAGCTTTGGAGCTGCCGGCCTGGAGCTTGCAGGGAGCAGCCGGGCGAGCGGCGGCCGGAGCATCCGCTGGCCCCGGGAGCGAGGGGCCGGCAGCCCCGGAGCGGGTCGGAGCAGCACGGCCGCAGGCAGCTCCTAGCCAGGCCGCAGACAAGGCCGGTGGCTGTGGCGGCACGTGGCCCTGCGGGTGGCACAGCGAGGGGCCACCCGGCACCCCAAAGCTGGGCCGGGCATCCCCGAGCACCCGCTTGCAGGGTGCTGCTCTGCAGATGCTGCTGCACCTTCTGCTCTCCCTCCTCCTCAGGATCAATTAAGATTATGAGCAGGACTAATTAGCCGCCTGCTAATTGCACTCTGAAGCCCTCTATAGATCATGAGACTTAAAAGCAACCCTAGGGAAGATGCTGTGTCCCGTCTGCCAGCGCAGCCTGCGAGGGAAGCCTCGTCCACGGCGTCCCCCTGCGCCCTCACCCCGGGGGCCGGGCCGGGCCATGGTCCTTGGTACGACRGACCCAGCACCTCCATGAGTGCTGGGCACCGTGTGCCCCGGTGCAGCCAGGTGAACCCCTCTGCGGCCTCGGCCYGGGCACAGCCCCCCGCGGTGGCCTTGGCAGGGGTGGGATCCCCCTGCTCCACCACCGCCCGAGGGTCCCGTGGGGCTGGGGAGGGAGCCGAGCGGGCCCCTTCCCATCACCCATCCCTGCCACCACGCCGGCAGCGCTTCTCACGTAACGAGAGCCCGGGAGTTGCGTCAGTCGCTGCGCGCGGCGGTAAACACGTGCGTGCCCCGCGGGAGCCCCCGCGCACTCCCGGCACCCGGCAGCTCCGGGGCAGCGCTCGCCTCCCCGCGCCGGCGGGGGCCGTGCGGCCATCCCCACCGGCGTCCCTGCCCGGAGGCCCTGCTCTGCCAAAAGACCCCGATCCCACCTCAGCCCACAGCCCGGCTCCTCTGCGGGAGCCCGCGCGGCTGGGTAGCACCGCGGGGCCCTTTCCCCCACCGGCACCCGGCGCCCCGAGCCTGGCAGAGGCAGCGGTCGTGCGAGGGCAGGAGGCCAGCGGAGCYGCAGCTCCTCGCAGCTGATTTAGGGCACTGGCTTGGACCTGGCCAACCCCCCCCCGCCCCGTGGTGCATCGGCGGGCTCCGAGCACCGGCTGCRCTTTCCTGCAGGAAACGCACCTTTCCCATGGCCTGGTTTTGCTGCCTCCCCCAGGCGGGGAGGGTGCGACGGTGCGGGGCCATCGCAGCACTGGACCGTCCCGCGCGTCAGCAGGCCCCGCTCCGCGCTGCGCATGGGGTGCTGGGGCCTGCGCTTAGCACCGGTCCCGGCGCTCTCATTGGAACAGATCCCCCGAACTGGGTAGGCGCCCAGCGAGGTTTCGCTCAGCGCTTCCCCGCAGGCTCCCTCGTATTCCTGGGTTTTAGGGAAATGCCAGGAAGCCGGGGCTCGGGAGGAGGGAAACGAGGCCGAGCACAGCGTGCACCAACCCGGCCCCGGCCAGGAGGGCGGCCCCGGGCCGACTCGCACCGTCCGCCGCTGCCTGCGGGGAGAGGAGGAGCCCAGACCTGTCCGCCGGGGCGAACCACCCCGCTGGTAAAAGATCAAAAAGAAAAAAACAACAACAACAAAAAACAAAAAACAAAAAACAAARCCCTGAACCTCACCCCTACCCCTGGCTGCAGCCCCCCCGGCCAGGCCCCCAAACGTCACCCCCAGCTCAGCCCCCCAGGTCTCATCCACATTTCAGGCTGCAGCCTCCTCTGAGCCCCCAAGCCTGAC
>NW_028186566.1:39694-45201 GCF_003343005.1 Rhea americana
GAGGGGCGGGGATATGCAAAACAGCCCAGCGGCACCCGCCAATGGCGAGCTAGCCCGGCAGCGCTATGCAAATCTCTCCCGGTGATGGGCGGGGATATGCAAATGCGGCCGGCGCGGCTGGGGCAGGCGGCGGCGGCGGGCTGCTCCCAGGACTTGGACCGGGACCGGGACGGGGACCGGGACGGGGACCGGGACCAGGACCCAGACCCGAGCCGACCCGACCCGAGCGGGGTCGGGCCGGCTCCGCCGCAGCGCCGCACGCTCGCTGCCGTGCCGGCGGGGACTTGCCCAGGAGGAAGAGCCCGTGTTCAGGTGCGTGTCCCGGACGGGGAGGGGGGTGTCCCGAGCGCACCGGGGAGTCCCGGGCGCACCGGGGCGCGCAGCCGCCCCAGCCCGGGGAGGGGGACCGGCACCAGCCCCCGGCACCGGCCCGGGCGCCGGCAGTTTGCCCCGGGGCGGTGTCCAGCGGGCGCCGTCGGGGCGCGGCCGCGCTCCGCCGAAGGGTGCCGGGGGGTGCCGGCGCCGGCGGGGTCTGGGCTCCGCCGGCCCCACAGAGCCCCTCAACCGCCGCCCACGACCCCGCCTGCGGCCGCCCCGTCGGGGCGCACGGGCTGGGGGAGCGGTGGGGGCCCGGCCCGGCCCGGCCCGTCGGGGTGCCGGTGCGGCGTGGCCGGCGCCCTGCGGCTGCCCTGGGCACGGCGGAGCCCTGTCCCCGCGCCCTGCCGTCTAGGGGTGGCGCGCTATAAAAAGCCTGTGGTTTGCTCTGTGCTCCGGGCGGTTATTTTTACTCGTGTCTGCGCAGAGAGGAACGCCTGAGTTTAACCCAAAAGTGCAGGTTGCCAGGCAGACGCGGGGCCTGGCCCTGGCATTGGCCTCCCGGCACTGCYGGGCCCCAGCGAGGCCCTTGGGCGCAGCAGCTGAGCTCTGCCTGGCCCGCCACACTTCAGGGGAAACTGAGGCATGGGGCAGCGGGGCTGGTTGCTCAGCTGCAGCACTAAGGCTGCCGCACACCGGGCCCTGGGTCAGGCCACCCGGCTCCCAGGGCCTCCCCGGTGCGTGGCCGGGGCCAGCCGGCTCCTCGGACCGCGTCCCTCCCCCGGTGCCCCGGTGTCGCAGCACCGACCCCRGGCTGGCAGGTCGCACTGTGGCCCAGTGCCCCTGGAAAACGCTCGGGATGATGGTTATCGATTGGGTTTTGACATGATTTCCATCCGCCAYGGAGGACGCTTCCAGCAGAAACTGAAGCGCTTGCTGGGACCGCTGGAGCCATCGCCCAGCGCGACTGCGTCCCGTCCTGACTTTCCCGGGCATCCCCTCCTCGCCCCTTCCCGAAGGTGGGAAGATGGGGCCCCGGGGTCTGCACAGAGTGGTGATGGGAGGGCAGGTCCCCAGCCCCAGGCCCACGGCGGGGCCACGGGTGCCTCTGCAGCCCCACTGAATTCAGTGGGACCTGACGCCTAATTTCCCACTATCTTTGCTGGGCTGTTGCACTTGCCCAGTGGTTTATGGCATGTGCTGAACCGCTGAGACCCAGCTCGGTACCCGGATGCTCCCAAGCGGGGATTTGACCCGTCCGAGGCTCTTTCTTCCCAGCACATGAGATTTCCAAATTGTCCCAGTGCCGGCGAGTCTCACTGCGCTGTACGTCCCTCCAGGGAGAGCGCGGAGGATCCTCCACCGGATCCTCCTGCCCACTGCAACCGATTGCCAGCAAGTCCCTGTCCCCAGGGCTTTACTCTTTTAATGAGAGAAAGTTTCCCAGAGCTGCTGGCTTTGGAGACGGGGTTTTATGGGTAACGAATTCACTATGCAGCTGGCAGGTGACTCTATGCGGTTCCCCGGCGGGCAGGGACCTGCCTCGGGGCTCAGGCTGGGGAGGYGACGGGCCGTGATCCCCTCGGTCCGTGCGCGTCCTTTGGGGCAGACGGTACCGCTCACCGCTGGAAACGGATCCCGGGTGACCCAGCCRTGGAGCCGGCTCGCAGACGCTTCCCACCTCCCTGGCTGCTGCGCGAGGGAGGCTCGTGCAGCGTGGGGCGTGGATTTGGGGCATGGCTGYGGGCCCCGGGTCTGATTTAAGCTCCCCTTGCCTCGGAGCAGCGGGCACGGCGGCCCAGGGCAGGCCGCGGYGCTCGGGCTGAGGGCTGCGGCCGGCCGGGCACGGCGGCGTGGAGGTTCGGAGGTTCAATTTGGCTGAGGTGCCCAATGGCATTGGGGTGTGAGTTACACCCGGAAGAGAAGGCGGGGGGAATTGCTATATTTAAGACCCTTGGATTTTCCTCCTCTCAACAAGACTAATTCTGGCATTCTCAGGAACAACCCCACGAGGGTTTGCAACCCGTGCAGCCCAAACTCCATGCTGATGGGCTCAGGCCAGGGGCAGCAGCTCAGGGCTGCCTCCGGTGCGCCCTCCGGCAGCAAACGTGCACCATTTCCCGAATTAACAGCCAGCTCTAGCACGGGACGGCCTAGCCCAGGCAGGAGCAGCCTGGTCCCTTCCTGGGCCGCTGGTACAAGCGCGACCGGGTCCCTCCAGGGCTGCGAGCGCCGAGCGAAGGCGGCGGTCCAGCCCCGAAGCGTTACGGCTTGCAGGGTTCGTGCGCGCGCTCGTGTTTCTAAGGGAGGGGGGAAATAGCTGCCTCGTCTTGCGGGGCCGTGACCATCGTCCTCCTTCCGCACAGTCATTCTGGAACCGAAAAGCCTCCGCCCATCGCAGCGGTTTCACCGGCAGCGCGCTGGGCAGCGGCGATGCCTGCAGGGGAAGGGACTTTCGGTCTGCATCAGCCTGCACGGGGCCGGAGCCGGCGGGGCGGCGGGCTCGCCCGAGGGCTGCCCTCCTTTCCCGCTGCCCAGCGGCTCCTCCCGGCTCTCCCGCTCGCCTGCCCGTGCACGGTGCTGCGCTGCCAGCCGGATCCTGGTTTATACTGGGCGCTTGTTTAAACGCCCACCTGAAAAGCAGCGGGGCCGGCTGCAGCAGCGCCGGTAAGCTCGGCCTTTTCCCCGCGCCGGGCTCCRGGGGCCGCCTGCGCCGTCGGCTCCCCGGGGAGCACAGCGGGGCCCGCGCCCTCGCTCCGGCGACGTTGTCCTCCGACAAAATGTGGGGAGGCCGGGGGGCACCCAGCACGGATGGCGGGTGCTTACCGGCCCCTCTCTTCCCTGCCATTTCTACCCAGGTGCTCTTGCACGTTTGGTTTTCGATTTGCAGCAAAATCCCAATCGCTTGGCAAAAATGGATTTTTTTCCCCGTTTTGCCCCCAAATGCTCCTGCTGGGGAGGGAAGCGGAGGCGGAAGGGTGCAGTGAGCTCTGAGAGAGCCTCAGCGAGAAGCAGTGTCTGTCCGTAGTGTTTTAGCCACGAGCACGTGGAGAGGGTGAGGATGGAGCAAGCCCAGCCCTGAGCCTGCCCGGCCATCAGCTGCCAGCTGCGCTTGCCGGGACGGGGAAAACCTGCCCTCTCCTTCCTCTTCCCCCCACCCTGGAGACAGGCGGGAAGGAGGGAGCCCCCTTCCCTGGCGGCCCGGGTCTCCCAGTTGGGACCCAGGGCCTGCTTCGGATGCAGCATGTGCTCCGGCCGCCGTCGCCACGTCACTCCCCCAGCGACCGCCCGCTCCGGCTGCAGAATGGATTTAGGGCGAATTTGTCCAATTCGGTGACTTCAGCCRTTTTTCTGAGGCCGCTCAGTGCCAGACAGGGTTGCACGGCTGTAAGAGCCGGCGCTGGGGCTGGTGCCGCGTGCTGGTGGCGCGTCCCCCCGCAGCGCCGCACACCGAGGCTGCCGCCAGCGCCCGCGGGCTGCACCAGGAAAAACTCGCCGCCCTGGGGGCAGGGGGTCGCCTCGGCCCCAGCGCTGGTGAGGAGTTCGGGTAGGAAGTTTGCACACGCTGCTGTGATGCAAACGACCCCTAACGATGCACGGGATACGTGCAGTTAATTACAGCCCCGGCCGCGGCCGGGGGGCGTGGAGTGCCAGCCCGGGCGAAGGGCTCGTAAAAGCTGCCGCGCATCTGGGTGGAAACAAGGCCGGTGCGTGCGAAGGAGCAGCGAGCCCGGGCTAAAGATACGCGCGCGTGGGAGGGCGCGGAGGCCGGCGGGGCGCCAGGCATCGCCGGCACCTCGGCCCGGCCGGGGCCGAGCCGAGCGTCTCCTCCCTTAAACACGGCCTGGGGGGGGGGGGGGGGCTCGGCGGCTGGGCATCCCGCTGTGCCGCGGAGCCGCTGGCGGCCAGGGCACCCCCGTCGGGGCGCCGGGGCCGGACGCGGGCGATGCCCCGGCGGGAGCGGCACCCGCGGCTCCGGTAATGAGCTGCTCGGGGAGGCGGCTGCCGAAACGGCCCCGCGCGTCGCGGGAGGCCCGGCCGCCCCTTCGCTCCGGCTTGCACCTCGGCCCCTCGCGGTGCCGGGCGTTTGCTCCGGGCTCACGGGGCACGGCGCGGAGGGGCAGAGCCCCGGGGTGCTAAACCTCGTTTTCCCACACCCCGAGGGCCAGATCCCACGTTGGGGGGCAGAGCCGAGCCCCCGCGGCCCGGCGGCCACCCACCTGCCCGCGGCACGGCCGCAGGTGCCCGCRCCGCCAGCCCCGGCTCYGCACGGCCCGCGGGGACAGTTGGGAACCGCTGCGTGTTTTCCCCAGGGAAGAGCTGGCTCTTTCCGGGCAGCGCGGTCCCAGCGGGGCGGGCTGGCCACCGGCCGTACCTTCGCGCCGTGCGTGGGCCCGGGACGGCGGGTGGCAGCGGGGCCGTGGGAACCGCAGCGCAATTTCCTTCCATAAATTAAAATTAGTTTTGATCCGCTAAATATAGCGGCTGAGCAAGATGGTAAATGGCAGCGAGCTTGAGAGAGGGAAGCGGGATGCGCCGGGGCGGCCGGCGGAGCCGAGGGCCGGCGGCTCGCGGGTCCCGCGCGTCCTTCCCGCGGGGTCCTGCGTCCCCCGGGGCGGCTGCCGGCCCGGAGCCACGGCCGGGCAGTGGGGCGTCCCCGCGGGGCCGGGATCGGTGCTGGCGCCGAGCCGGCTGCAGAGCGGCACCGCTGCCCCGGACGGCCGCGGCCGTCCCTGCGGGCCACGTGTTCCCCCCGGCGCTGGCAATGCACAGAGATCTGGGGGGGCAGGAGCCCGGCGGGGAGCGGCGGCGGCGGGGGGGAGGAAGGGGCGAGCGGGGCTCCCCGGCCCCGCGCCCATCCCGCCCCGGCTCACGTGGCACGAGGAGGTGGGTGGTTTCGCTTTACTGTCTTCTCGTAGAGCCACTTCCTGACCCGCGAATGTCTGAGGTCAAATTTAGCCTATTCGTGATACAAAATATATATATATATACACATATTGCATTAAAAAAGTACCCTCAAACCCCAAACCACCCCCCTTATTTTACGGAAAACCCTCCCCGCCGTCAGCCCGGCCTCCCGTATAACCGCCCTACCGGCCCGACAGCCCCGGCGGTAGAAATAACCCGGCGAGCGGCGTGCGGGGCAGCTCGCAGCCCCGCGCCTCGGGCCGGCGCGCGGATGCCCTCGTAGC
>NW_028186566.1:45351-46313 GCF_003343005.1 Rhea americana
TTTTTTCCTCCCGCTCCATGCAATAGAATTTCCCAGTCTTATTTTATTGTTGTTGTTGTTGTTGTTTTTCGACCAACCTGCGCTGAAAATCCGGGAAGTGCCACTGAAACCGAAACTTCCCCTGAAATCGTACTTTTTCAGCTAAACTTATTTCTGGCTCCCGCTCGCCGCCTGCGGAGGGGCGAGGCGGCACGTGCCGCGCCGGAGGCGCTCAGCGGCTTTCCGCTCTCTTCCAGCCTCCCCTGCGGGCATAGGAGGCAAAAATGGGCCGGAAAAAAATCCAGATCAGCCGAATACTGGATCAGCGGAACCGGCAGGTGAGAGCCGCTCCGGAGGGACGAGGGGCTCGGCGGAGGCGGGGGCTGGGGGCCGGCCGGCAGGCCGGCGGGAGCTGCTGGGGCCGGGGAAAAGGCAGCGCAGCTCTGCTCCCGCCTCTGCAGAGAGCCGCTGGCAGGCCTGAACCGGCGGGGTGCGGGGTCCGCCAGCACCCACGGGGTTTGTGGGTGCTGGGTCCGCCAGCACGGCGGGGTTTGTGGGTGCTGGGTCCACCAGCACCCATGGGGTTTGTGGGGTGCTGGGTTCGCCAGCACGGCGGGGTTTGTGGGTGCTGGGTCCGCCAGCACCGCGGGGTTTGTGGGGTGCTGGGTCTGCCAGCACCCGCGGGGTTTGTGGGGTGCTGGGTCCACCAGCACCCACGGGGTTTGTGGGGTGCTGGGTCCACCAGCACCACGGGGTTTGTGGGGTGCTGGGTCCGCCAGCACCCACGGGGTTTGTGGGGTGCTTCGTCCGCCAGCACCACGGGGTTTGTGGGGTGCTGGGTCCGCCAGCGCCCGCGGGGTTTGTGGGGTGCTGGGTCCGCCAGCACCACGGGGTTTGTGGGGTGCTGGGTCTGCCAGCACCCGCGGGGTTTATGGGGTGCTGGGTCCGCCAGCACCGCGGGGTTTGTGGGGTGCTGGGTCCGC
>NW_028186566.1:46723-54829 GCF_003343005.1 Rhea americana
CAGCACCGCGGGGTTCGCGGGGTGCTGGGTCTGCGGGCACTCGGGTGCCTTGGTGGCAGTTTTGGGGGACCTGGGGGGGGGCCGCGCCGGCGCCCGGTCCGTGGGCCCCGGGCAGCGCCGCGTCCGCCTCCCCGCGCGGCAGGTGACCTTCACCAAGCGGAAGTTCGGGCTGATGAAGAAGGCCTACGAGCTGAGCGTGCTCTGCGACTGCGAGATCGCCCTCATCATCTTCAACAGCACCAACCGCCTCTTCCAGTACGCCAGCACCGACATGGACAAGGTGCTGCTCAAGTACACCGAGTACAGCGAGCCGCACGAGAGCCGCACCAACTCCGACATCCTCGAGGTAGCCGGGGCGGCGGGCGAGCGGGCGCCGGGGGCCGGCGGGGCGCGGGTGCCCCCCGCTCAGCACCCCGCCGCTGCCGCCACCCGCAGACGCTCAAGCGCAAGGGGCTGGGGCTGGAGAGCCAGGAGCTGGAGCTGGACGAGGGCCCGGAGCCCGGCGAGAAGATGCGGCGGCTGAACGAGGGCATGGACCTGACGGTGGCGCGGCCCCGCTTCTACGTGAGTCGCCCCGACGCCGTGGCGGATGGGCTCCTCGGCCCGGCAGCCCCGTGCCCCGGCCGAGCCGGCGGCTCCTGGGTGCCGACGCCGACCCCCCGCTTCGCCCCGCAGCCCCCGGCGCCGCCGCCCGGCCCCGAGGCAGCCTACGGCGGCTCCCCGCCGGCCGACGGGGCCCCGGGCAGCGCCGGCGGCTCCCCGCAGAGCCAGGGCCGCCCGCCCGCCTTCAGGCCGGCCGCGCCGAAGCCCGGGCAGCCGTCGGGACGCTCGCCGGGGCCGCTGCCGCCAGGTAGGCTTGGAGCCGCTGCCGCACCTCGGTTTCCCCTCCGCGCCGGGAGCCGTGGGGGCTCGGGGGGGGGGGGTCTCGTTGCAGCCAGGAGAAGCCACACCATCGCCGTGAGCAGCCGCCGTGCACCGCATCCCACGTCCCGCGGGGATTTTCCCCCGCCGCCGCATGCAAAGCTCCTCCGGCGGCGTCTCCGAGGGGACTTGCCGGGCCGGGAGCGGGGCTGGGGCCGGCGCGTGGGCGAGTAGCGCCGGGCGGCAGCTGCGGCACCGCCGCGGCCCCGGCCTCGCTCCAGCTGCTTCCTGCGCCGCGCTGCGGCCCGGCCGCCACCTGCCCCGGTGGCTCTGGGCGCCCCAAGCACCCGCTGCCCATGGGACTGGGTGTCCACAGCTCCCTGCAGCATGGGGGGGCCCTTGGCATCACCCCCCACCCGCCGGGGCCGTGCCAGCCTCAGCCACCCCGGTGCCGCTCGGTGCAAAAGCAGCTGGAAAAAGTGACGCCGGGGGCTTGACCAGCGGAAACCCCCCCCCGGACACCGGGGCCTCGCGCCGTCCCTGCCTGCACCGCCACCTTCCCGGGGCCGGGACACGGGTTTGCGGCTGCCCCTGCTTGGAGGGGGCCGGCGGCGGTGGCCCCGCGGCCCCGCCGGGGAGGTTTGCCCCGGGCCCGGCGGGCGCGAGGGCGCATGCGGCGTGCCGCCGCCGTCGCGCGGCCGCGGCCGGCCGGGGGTGGCGGCCCAGGTGCCGCGCGGCCGCCCCGGCGCAGGAAGTGGGTTTGCAGGCGCAGCGGCACGGAGCCGCGCGTGCACCCGCGGCGCCCCGGCACGGCCGCCCCGCGCATCCTCCTCGCCCTCTCTCTCCCCAGCTATCGGCTACCCTCTCTTCTCGGCCGGCAACCTCAGCCGAGCCCTGGCCACCAAGACGCCTCCCCCCCTCTACCTGGGGGCCGACGGGCGCCGCGGCGAAGCCCTGGGCAGCCCGGCGAGCGGCAGGAGCGGCGTGAGCGCGGCGGTGAGTGCCCCAGCGGGAGCTGCGGCCGACCCCCCACGGCGGCCCCACGGGGACCTCGCTCGCCCAGGTGCCCCCATGCCCGGGCGGGGTGCTGGGCATCCCCGGCCGCAGGGCTCGGTGCCAGCGGGATGCCCGTGGCCCCCCCATGCCTGCTCCTACAGCGGTGCAAAGGAGCCAGGCTGGCGGACCCTGCACTTCCCCCACCTTGTCTCAGCCAGCCCCTGGCTGGTTGCACCCCGGGGGGGTCCCAAAGCCTCCCAGGCACCTGCCCCACACAGGGGTTTCCACCGCCCCAACTGCAATTTCCACTGCTGTTTCCCACCGCACGGAGCCCCCTCCTCGTCCCGACACCCTGGCTCTGCTGGGGGGGCACAGGAACCCTTGGGGAGGGGAGGGACACACGACCTGACAGCCGGGTGCCCCCGTGTCCCTGCAGCGACCGCTCTACCCCGGCCTGCAGACSCTGAGCCCCGTGCTCGCCCCGGGCAGCGCAAACCACGGCCTCGCCGGCTTCCCCTTCCTCGCCTCGGCCCCAGCAGGTAAGACCCCCGGCCGCCCCCGGCGCCCCCAGCCCTGGCCCGGCCCCGGCTCACTCCCGGCCTCCTGMTCGGCAGAGTACGGGGCTGGCGAGGCCCCGGCCCCCCCCGGCTTCCTGCAGCCCGGCACCGCGGCTTCCTGGCAGCACCCGCGGGACATGGCAGCGCTGGGGTAAGGACCGTCGGGGACGGGGGACGGACGGGGGACGGGGTCCGGCCGCGGGGCTGCGGATGGGGGAAGCGGGCTGAGGGTCTGCGCCCGGGCGCTGGGAGCTGCTGCCCCCGCGGGCGCCGCCTCGCAGCCCCCCGGAACGGGAGCTGGGGTGCGCAGGAGGGACGCGCTCCCCCCTGCCTACGCGGGACTGCGGTCCCGGCGCCAGGGCCCCGCTGCCCCTGGGAACCCTCCCGCCCGCCGGGTCCCAGCCGGGGCCGCCGCTGGCAGAAGCCTATTTAAAAACAGCTCTGCCCCGGGGGACCTGGCCCCCATCTCCCCCCCCCCCCCCCCGGCAGCTCCCAGCAGCCAGGCCAGGCGTGTGGGTGGGAGGCCAGCCGGGAAGGGGTGCCTGGCGGGGGGGGGGAGCGTCGCAGCCCCGCCGGGCCCCGGGCTCCGAGCTGGAGCAGGGCGGGAGCATGGAGCTGGCTYGAGCTGAGGCGAGGTGAGTTTGGTGGGTCTCAGCCCCGTTGGGGAGGAAGGGCGGCACAAGCCCCCCTGCCTGTGCCCACCTCGCATTGCCCTGGGATGGATGCTGTGTGCGTGGGTGGGGGGGACGACCCAGCCTCACCCCGTCGCCCTTCTCTCCCCAGGGTCAGTGGCAGGATTGTCCCCGCCGAAGAGCCGGCCCCGTCCCCCAGCAGCCCCCAGCAGCACCAAGCCATCAGCATCAAGTCGGAGCGGGTCTCCCCAGGGCTCAGCTGCCCCTCGGGCCCCCCACAGCCCCCCCTGGGCCGCCTGTCCTCCCTGAGCGAAGCCCCCCGAGGCCCYGGGGACCTCCCGCCGCGGGAAGACTACGCCAAGGGCTACCCCTACCCGCTGGGCCTGTCGCAGCCGCTGGCGGAGGAGCAGCGGGCCGCGGTGCCCGCGCGGCGGGYGCAGGCTGTGGACGCTTGGCAGAGATAGCGAGGCCGCCAGGGCGCAGGAGCTTGGCCGCGGGTCCCTCCTGGGGGAGCAGCCCCCTGCTTTCACCCCCTCCGGGCCCGGGGCCCCTTGGCCRTGCCGCGGTGGGGTGGGCAGTGCGGCAGCGTTTCCCTGGGGGCTCTGCGCCGGGTGCCAGGGCCGTAACGCCCAGCAGACCCCGTCCCCTGCCCCGGTGCCCCCCGCCCGTCCCCCCTCTCCGCAGCGCTTGCCCGCGGCGCGCCGTGCCCGGCCGCAGGCCCCCCGCGGCGTGCAGCCCCGGCCGTCCAGCCGTCCCGGCGCGAGAGGGAATGGCTGAGGAATGCCACGGGGTGGCAGCAGGCCTGAGCGCGCCGGCACCGCGCGGCCCCGGCGGGCTGCCCCGAGCCCCCGGCCTGGCGCGGGAGGGCAGAGGGTCTGCGCAGAGCCCGCCGGCTCGGCGCACGCCGCTCCGCCAGCCCGGGGGGCTGTTTCTTCTATTTATTACGTTCTCACCAATAAAGCTCTGGGGGTGTCCAGRCTTGCGGCGTGAGCTTCTTGCGGGGCCGCTCTCCCCGCGTCTCCGTAGTCTGACCTGTGCTCGGCTCCCTCGGAGCCCCCGGAAGATGCTCGCCGGGTCTCGGCTCTGCAGCCTGCTGCAGCAGCAGGGCTGGGAGCCGGCACAGCAGAGCCCTCCCGGCCCATGGGCGAGGGGAGGAAGAAAACTCCCTCCTGCCCCCCGAAGGTCGGCAGCAGTGGGGTGAGCGTGGGGCTAAGGGGGCTGGTGGTACCTGCCCRCTGCGCTGCGTCTCTGGGCCAGGGCTCGTTTTTTGGGTGCTGCCTGCGATGTGCCGGCAGCACGCCTGGCCTTACRGGAGCAGGTAAGGAAGGGGGATGCCGGATCGGCATTGCCCGCCGGGGCTGGCTTCCTGCGGGGCTGGAAGGTGCCGTCCGCCGAGCAYGATCCCTCTCTGGCCCTGCGGCAGCCCCCAGGCTGGGGAGCCCAGGCGGGGATGGGGCCTGGCCGCAGCCGGCGGCAGCTCCGGCGAGGGGAGGTTACCCGCAGCAGAGCCTCAGGAATAAAATATGGGAGGGAGATTAATCCCGGGAAGGGTTTGTCCGGTTTGACAGAGCCCGGAGAGGGACGTGGATGCCCAGCCCGGGTTAGGGCCTGCCCCCTCGCTCACGAGGAGCCCGCGCCGGCCCGGCGCCGCGCGCTGCCTCGAGGAGCTCCTCTGCCGGGGGTCAGGCAGCAGCCGCTCTGGGGTGTTGCACTCCATGGGGGGGGTGCAATCGGGGCCTGGGGGTGCCAGGGAGCTGCAGACACCGCCGCAAGGCCCCCGTGTCCTGGGCTGAAGAGGGAGGCGGAGGCTCAGGCTGCCTGGTGGGTGATTGTGGCCCAGGTCCTCGCCAGGCAGCGGGGACAGGGTCTCACCTGGCCAGCAGCTCCCATCCCGGGCTATTTTGCTGCCAGAGGGGTCCACGGGCTGCCATAGGATGCCTTTCCAGCTGGGAACAGGTTTCTGAATGCAAAGAGGAACAGAGACACCCAGGGAAAGTGTGGGGGCTGGGGTTAGAGACACTGATTGAATAGCAATGACTGCATGATTTATGGTTTGCATTATTGCATGGTTCATTTGAATATATGCTAATAAGGCTTTTCTCCTCGTTTTGTTTGTAAGATTTAGATTTGCTATGGCAACCCACTGGCATGGAATGAACGCCAGGAAATGTCAGGGTGAGGTGAGCCCCGGGGAGGGGCTGGGGCTGCCGGGGAGCCGCGCCACATCCCGCCGCGGGGACCCGGGAGCGTCTGTCGGGCCGCGGCGGGCAGCGACGGGAGACCATGAGTGGACTGGAGCCGCGCGTCACCCCGGCTGCCTGCAGGTCCAGTAACACCCCATTGCGACAGGTCTCAGCTGTAAACGCCGGTGGGATGGGTGGGGGGRGCCCCCAGGCCTGCTTTGGTCTTGCACTGAGGCGGCCTCACACCCCTGCCCACCTCCCGTCCCCCCGGCATGGCRCTGACCTGCTGGCAGGACCGAGCAGGATCCAAAAGCTGCAGTGAGGGATCTCTGGCTCCACACAGCCCTGGATTGCCCTGGAATTGCCCCCCCCTCCCCCAGGCCAGGGCTCGGGCTGATGCTGGGCCAGGGCTCAGGTTGATGACAGGGCACCCAGGTTTGCTCCATGTCCCCCACCCATGCGTGCTGTGGGGCGTTGGCGTCACCGCACTCAATGGTGGCATGACCAGGGCATCTCCCCACCTCCATCGCTTCCTGCCCCATGGCCCAAGGTGCCCTGTTTCCAGCTGACCCATGAGCTGTGTTAGTAAAGCCCCATTACCTGCAGGCCCAGCAAGGCTGGGGGCTGCATCGCCCTGGGGAAGGCCAGACGCTGGGCTCTGGTGCTCCAGGYTGCGGAGCTGGAGGTGCCTCATCCTCCCCTCGGTGCAGGATCCTCCCCTCGCCAGCCGCTGCCAGGGAGAGGATATGCCGTCAGGGCTCCATGTGGACACTGCAATCCCATTGCTCCCTCACAGGGGGAAATGGGGATGGGTCTTGGCTGGGGGGACCATCCCCTCCCTGGATCCGAGGGGGAGCAGCCCCGCAGTGTTGGATCCCAGCCAGATGGGCTCTGGAAAAGGCTGCCTTGGGCTGATGCTCCCTGTCCCAGGGGTTGTGGCTCTGGTGGGGGATGCCCTAGGTGGGGGTGAGACGGGGTCCTGGCCCAGGCGGCCGGGAGGGGGCCGGGACCTGCCCGGGGTGCTCCACACTGGGCGCTGCAACGGGTCGGACCAGCCCCCTCCCGGTGCCGGTGCCGCTCTCGGCTCCGGGGTTCTGTGGAGCTGTTTAATGATTTCTAACGAGGAGGAAACGAGCCTCGGGCTGGCGGTGGATTACGAAGGATTAGGGCTGGCGGCGAGGCTCAGGGCTGGGTGCGGGTCCGACCCCCAGGGGACAGGGGACAAGGGTGCCCTGGACGGCACGACTCGTCTCGCAGCCCTTCCCCTCCTTGTCTCCCAGGCGCAGAAACGGCGCCGTGGTAGGGTGGCGGGGGCCGAGCCGGCCCGGGGGCTCCCGGGTTCCCTCTCCCCCCTCCCCCCCCGTGAACACCCACTTTGTTGTTTTGCAAAAGCACTAAAATATTCATGGCGCTGCGCGGAGCGCGCCTCTTAATGAATTTTTGATCAAAACCTTATCAAGAAGCCAAAAAACGCTGCTTCCCTCGCCAGAGGGACCGGGCCCGAGGTGAGCTCGGTACCGCGGGGCTGGCGGAGCCGCTGAGCGAGGCACTTTCCCGGGACCAGGCCCGGCAGCGGGGGCCCCGGACACGCGTGGAGCTCGGGAGCCGGCCGCGGGGGCGCTGGGCGGTCGGACACGGGGCAGTGCGGGGAGCCGCCCGGGTGGCCCCGTGCGAAGCGCCGGTCAGACGGGGGGGGGGCGACGGGAGAGCGGGGCAGCGCGCCCCGCCGGCCCCCAGCCCCGCCGGGAGAAATATTCGTTGAGGGGGAAATGCATAAACGCAGCTCGTTAGGGGAAAGCCCAGAGCCCGGCAAAGCTCCCCGGCAGCGCGGGGCCCCGGGGCGGCAGAGCCGCGGGCGCCGGAGCGGGACGGGAGCTGCGCCCCGGCGGCCCGGGCTCGGCGCCGGCTCCGCAGCGCCCGGAGCGGCGGGGCCGGGCGGCGAGCACCTCCGCGGCTCCGGGCTCCTGGGTGTCGTGAGCTGGAGCGGGGCCCCCGCCCGCTGCCCCGACGGCTGCGGCCGGCCGAGCCGCGGCCACACGGATCGCAGCCCCCCGCGCTTCCCCGCTCCGGAGCCCGGCGAGCCCAGCGCCGCTCCTCGGCTGGTTTTGCGGCAAGGTTTTTCCAGCCCCGTTGAGCCCCCTCCCCAGGCCGGATTAGCGGAGCAGACCCCCGCCTCGGCTTTGCGCCACATCGGATTTACCGACACTGATTTTTAAAGCGCTACGAAAGTCCCGGCGCGCCGGAGGGAGCGGTCACCCCCTCTGCTCCCGGCCACTTCGGAGCTGAGAGGTATTGACAGCACGGGGCTTTGTGGTCGTTTTATTTTATTTAATTTTAATTACAAAATAGCCAATCTCTTCTGAATTTCCACCGACAGAGGAAAAATCCGGCCCAGGCTCGGTGAACCTGGCACAGCGCAGCCTCGTCCCGGCGATGCCAGCGTCCTCCTGCCGCAGCGGCCGCGCTCGCCCCAGCCCCGGGGGGGGGGTGGGGTGGGGGGTCAAAGGCAGGACAACACCGAGCCCCCGGCTCCGGCCCGGCGGGTGCCCGAGCCCTGACGGTCCCGCACTGCTCGGGGCCCGGCGGAGACGCTTGGCGGATCCGGATCCGCCTCCCCCCCGCCCCCCGCCCTGCCTCCCGCTGCCCTTGCGGGGCTGCACCCAGTGGAGTCACCGGGATTTTTTTTTATATATATATAATACGCATAAAATCCCCGTTATTTTTAGGTTTTGCTGCCGGATCGCCCCCGCCTCCCTCGCCCCCCAGCCCCATGCATTACCACAAGCGCAGGGCTAACCTATCCTGCTCCCGACGTGAGGACGTCATGCCTTACGTAGTAAAATATGGAGAGAGCGAGAGAGAGAGAGAGGAAAAAAA
>NW_028186566.1:55499-58817 GCF_003343005.1 Rhea americana
GCCTCCCCCCACCTGGGTCTTTCGAAGGGGGTGGTTGTTTTATTTTATTTTAGATTTTTTTTTCTGGATTAAAGGCTGCGGTTCGGCCAGCCCGGTGCGAGCGCCGGGGTGGGGGCGAGGAGGGGCCCGAGGCGTGGAAAGCCGCCCTGCCGCCGGCTCCCGCCGCGCCGCGAACAATGGCCACGGGCTCCGTGGGGACAATGCGCGGCGGAGCCGAGCTGCTTGGGCTGCAGGACACGTCCACCACCGCCTCGGCCGCCCCGGGCCCGGCCCCGCCGCCCGCCCGGCCGGGGACCCCCGCTCCCCGGCGGCCGGGGGGGAACGCGTGGCGCGGAGTGTGCGTGTGTGTGTGGGGGGGGGGGCGGCACCAAACTTGAGCAAAGTGTCGTGTCCCCCCCGCCGCCCCAACCCGGCTCCGTCCCCTCCTTCCCCGCCGCCCCGAGGAAAGTCCCCACTTCGGGGGATAAAACGCCCGGCTGCGGGAGGCCGTAGCGGGCTGGGCGCTGCTGCGCCCCGGTCCGCCCCGGCCCCGGGGCTCYCGTGGGGGCTCAACAGGTCGGTGCCGGGGCGGCGGCGGGGCCGCGCAGCCCGACGTGCCCCGGCGCGCCCGGGCCGCTTTGTGTCCCCCCCGCACCCCCTCTCCGCTGCTTTCCCTTCGCTCCCGCCCCAAGCGCTCCGCTTCCCCCCCTCCCTCTCTTGCCAGCTCCCCCCTCCCCCGGCCCTCTTCATTATTTCTGCTATCAGAAGGCAGCCTCCGTGCCCAAACGTTGGCATCTGTAAGACAAACAGCGTGCGATTGTCCGGGAGCCTGGGAACGCGCRGGCGGCGCGGCGCGGGCCGCCGGCGGCCCCTCGCCGGCAGCGCTCCGCTCGCTCAGACGCGATTGTTATGGAAATCGCCTTCCCGCGTGCTGTTGAACTTGATGTTGACTCCTTTTCTTTGGGGCTACATGTCTTCCCGGCCACTTGTTTGTGGGAAAATTTTCTCCGGGGCTACAGTGTGAAATTAATTAATCAGGGCCTCTAGATGGCAATGGGACACAAAAGGGGAGAGCCGGGGGAAACGCTGGCAAACTTACAAAAGCGACCCGGGGTTTATAGCCCGGGGGTCCCGGGCCGGCCGGCCCTGCCCGGAGGTAAGGGGCTCCCGAGGCGCCTCGCCGCGGAGCCGGCTTCGCAGCGAAGTTTCTCTTGTGCGGATATATATATATGTATTTATTTGGGGGGGAAGAGGGTTAGGAGGCTGGAGGAGARGGGATCTGGGGCTGCTCGGAGATGAAGGGGTCGCCGGTTCGTTATTTTGCGTGCGCGTCTTTTCTAGCCCCCTTCTGATCTTCGCGTAAGTGCCATCCGTGCTCCGAGGCTGTATTCCTAGCCGTGGAAATCTAGGATATTTTCCCCACCACAAGGAGACTGATTTCGGCTTCTCTGGAAAAAAGAAAAAGAAAAAAAAAAGAAAACAAAAGAAAAGAAAAAAATAAAAAAAAGAAAGAAAAAGAAAAAAAATCTAAAAAAAAAAAAAAGTGACGCGGGTTGTTCTTATGCTGAAGCGCCTGCCTCCGCCCGAGCGAGCACGGCGGGGATTTCCGCGCCGTTGTTTTACCGAACAGGAAAATATCTGCCGTGCGTTGAGGAAAGCATTCGGCCCTCAGTTCGTGTTGGGGTGTTTTTGTTGTTTGATTTCCAGTCACCCTCCTCGGTATTAGTTGCAGGAAGTGCTCTGCGTGCCTCCGACGGGCTTAGGAGCGACATGCCAGGCGAATAAATACAAAATCAGATTTTCTTTTTAAGCACTTTCCAGGGCAGGATAATATTGCTTTTAGAGAGATCAATCTTTGCAAAGCGTCTACAGGGTTTAGGAAGAATATTTCTGCAGGGAAACAGGCCAAAAATATAAACGTCAAAAACCCTCCCAGTCTTTGTTGCCACAACATCTTTGGGTGACAGCAACTGCAGAAATAAAAGAAATTTGAGCGTCGGGTAAACCTTTAGTTTTCGTACACATCGATATTTCCAATCTGGCAGCAATTCAGGCAAATTTGGCTCGAGGTTTGAACCCCTTTTTCCTCGGGATCTAGTCTCCCCTCCTTCGCGCTGCTCTCTCAGTCCKCTGGTGCTGATTCAATTGATCTGCGAAGCGATGTGCAGGGAACGAGTCGTTGTATTTTAAATGCAAATAATTCCCAGCGACAACATTGGAATAAAACTAAAAAAAAAAAAGGAAAAAAAAGGAAAAAAAAAAAGAAAAAGGAAAGGTGAAAGAAAGGGGGGGGAGAGAGAAATCTCTCCTGGAAAAAGCACGTTGGAAATCAGCTTCCGAGGGGCGCGGGGCGGCGCGGGGAGCCCCGGCGGGCGCGCGGCTCCGCTGCCCGGGGAGGCGGCGGCCGCCCGGTTCGCCCCGGGGCAGCTCCGGCTCCCGGGGCGCGGGGCAGGGCGGACGCGGGGCGGCGGCGGGAGGGCGGCCCGGAGCCGGACCCCGGCTCCCCGCCGCACCAGAGCCGGGGGAGAGCCCGGGTGGCCCCGGGGGCTGCAGGCCCCGCGCTGCCGCCGCTCGCAGCCCCCCAGCCGGGCACACACTCACACCCACACACCGGGATGTGGGGCTGCCCCTACGCCAGCGCTGCCGGAGCTGCCTCTGTGTCTCCGGCCGTGTCCCCAGRTCGCCCTCTGGGAAGGGCCGAGGCCCGGCTCTGCCCCCTCGTCTGGGTGGGCGCTGGTCTGGGGAGCGGATGCCCTGCCCGGTGCAGGGAGGCGGCAGCGGCCCCGGCTCGCCGGGCAGCGGCTGCAGCCCTGCCCCGGGCACTGCCCGCCGCCGGGGCACCGGCACCGCCCGCCCCCTTGCAGCGCTGCCAGCCTTGCCGTGAAAGTTGCTCCAAGTTGGAGCGATTGCCGTCGCGTTGGCTGGTTCGCGTTAGAGATTTTTCTCTCTTTCTTTTCCTCCCYAGGTGAGCTCGGGCGAGGAGCGCTTCCGAGGGATTTGCAGATCTGACGAGAAGGTAATTGCGGAATTTCATTTCTCTTATCAAACGCAGCCCTGAGACGTGCCCGGTGCCGGTTAGCCGGTGTGTGTTATTTGCGGCGGCGGGGAAGGATGCCGMGCCGGCCGCGGTGCAGGTGCCAGGCGGCGAAACCCGCCCGCGGCTGCAGTTTCTGGCGCTGGCGGGAGCGGTGGGGAGTTGCCGGCTTTGCGGGGAGCCGGGCTGGCGGGTCGCTCCCGGAGCACTGGAGCCCCCCGCGCCTTCAAATCCCCTCGGCGAGACGTGCGAAGCGGGCCGGGATGGGCTGCGGGGAGGGCCGGCTCGGCGGGGGCACTGCGGCG
>NW_028186566.1:59757-61892 GCF_003343005.1 Rhea americana
GGGTCTCCCTGTCGCCGCCCCGTCGCATTCGCCCCCGGCCGGACGCTGCCTCGTTCCCCGCCGTTTTCAGCAGGGACATTTCGGAGCCAGGCGCTGAGTGCGGAGGTAACGGCAGCGGCTCGGGGTGTCCGTGTCCACGGGCCGTGCCCGACCCCCGGGGCAACCCGCGGCAGGAGCAGCTCTGCGTGTGTCTGTGTGGTTGGGGGGGAGCATTCGCGGGGGGATAATCTGCTAATTAGGCAAACCGCTGCCTCCGCACCAAAATCTCCCCGTTCCGAACTGTTTGCCCTCTCGCCCTGCACCTGGGCGACAAGAATCGCAACAATAATCATGATAATAATAATAATAATTATTATTATTATTATCATTGTTATTGTTGTTGTTGCTGGTGGCTTGCAGAGGGACGGGGCAAGGAGACACAAGGCCGGTCGGCCGGGCCCATGGGGCCCGTCGGGCCGAGCCGGACCGAGCCGGGCCGGGCCGGGCCGGGCCGGGCCGGGGCGCGGCGGTTGCTCCCGGTTCAGCACCACGGAGAGCGCCGGGCCCGGCCGGGGCGGCGGCTCCTCCCGCCCCCCCGGGGATCCCCGCGGCCCCCGGGGGTCTCCGGTGCTGGCGGGCTGGCACCTCCCCATAGCATCGCCCTGCATGGCTTCCACCCCCCCTCCAAACATGATATCCGTGTTTATAAAGGCGGGTGGGGGCCGAGGTGGCCGGGACGGTTCCGTGCGCCGTGGCCTCTCCCGTCCTTCCCCAAAGTACTGAGCGCTGTAACCGGGAGCTGCGCCCGCAGCGACCTGTCCCCAGCGCTGCCCGAGCCGTCTGTGGGTCGGTGGGTGCTCACAGACCGAGTGGGGGCCCACAGCCAGCGCAGAAGGCGACAGTCTGGCCCGGGGTGCCGAGCCGGGGGAGCCCCGGAGCCGCGGGCAGCAGGCTCCCCCGGCCCCGGGGGGTGGGTGGGGGGAGCCCAGGGAAGGCGGAGGTCGGAGCCGGGACCGGCGGTTGTCGGTGACGGTGAGGGCGGCCGGGGCCGGTACGGTGCCGGGCAGCTTGTCGGTTTTGTTTCCCGCAGACCCAAAACGCGGCCGGGGTTTCTCCGGAGCGAGGTGCGACCCGGCGGTCACCGGGGGGACCCCCGCCGTCAGATGGCCCAGTGGGGACAGGGAGGGGGCAAAGCTGCGAGGGTGCGGGGGTGCAGGAGGCTGGGRAGAGCCAGATTGTCCTGCAGTGGGTATATATGTGTGTGCACCAGCGGGTGTGCACAGGTGCGTGTGCAGCGCTATGCACGCACCAGGCTGTGTGTGTGCATTAGTGTGCACACCCCAGTACATGCACGTCAGAGTGTGTGTGCACCGCTGTGCACGCAGCAGGGTGTGCACGCACCGGGCTTCACCTTCCCGGACTTGCACACCGAGTCCAATATGTGTGTGTGTGTGTGTGTGTGTGTGTGTGCGCGTGTGTGCGCGCGCACGCTCCAGGATGGGCACACCAGTGTGCACATTGTGCGTGTGTGTGTGTGTCCCCGAGCGTGTGTGCACCACAGCGCGTGTGCACACGGCAGGGCACCGCCGTGCTCCCCGTTGCGTTTCCATCCCGCACCGTTTCCAGCCTAAGGCGTTTCGGGGTGCCGGAGAACGGCCGTTCCCGGGCTCTTGGGCCYCGGGACGGTGCCGCCGGGGCTGCTGCACGGCATGGGCGCGGGTCCCGGAGCGCCGGGCCACGCCGGCCGCACGGGGGGGACGTGGAGCTGCGCCCCGGCCCGGCCCTCGGCTCCCTCTGAGCCCCGGGGCCCGTCTGTCCCGGGCCAGCCGAGCCCCGAGCGTCCCTCCCCGAGGGCAGAGACGAGGCCAGGCCCGTCGGGGGCCCCGCGCYCTCCAGCCCCGGGCCTGCTACTGCCCGAGGGGAGAGTCGTGCCCGGTTTTACTTATAAGCTGGTGCAAATTTTCGCTTTTGCAAAACGCAGCCCGTGAGCGGGGGGCGGCAACGAGCAGCCTCGACGGGAGGGTCCAGCCGCCCCCGACCCGCCTCCCACTCACCGCCCCCCCCAGCCGGGCCGGCCTTTCCCCCGACCCCCGCCGAGCCCCGCGCCTCGGCCCAGCCCTTCCTCGCCTCAAGCACGTCGGGTTTAAGCCCCAACC
>NW_028186566.1:62138-64266 GCF_003343005.1 Rhea americana
CCCTGGCCCGGGCAGTCCCAGCGCCGCGCTGGGGCTTTGTCCCCGCCGGGCGCCCCGGCCCTGCCCCCGCCCTCGCCGCCCGCCCTCCGCCGCCGGCTCTGCCGCAACTTTAGCGGCTGGTCCCGGGGGCGCCGGGGAGCGGGGCCGGGGGCTCCCGCCGCCGCCCCGGGCCAGCCCCTTCCCCGCCCGGCGCGGCTCGGAAGGACGCGGCGACCCGGAACCGACGGCGATGCGGGCAGCACCGGCCGCAGCGGAGCGAGCAGGTACGCCTCCCCCCCCCGCCCCGGGACCCCCTCCCCGGGACCCTCCTTGCTCTCCCCGCTCCCCCTTTCGGCCCCGGGAGGAGTTTCGCCCTGCCAGGGGCAGGAGCGTGGCAGTGCTCTGTGCACAGCCGGAGCCCCCCAGGCCAGGGAGCTGCCCCCGAGCCCGGGACTTTCCCCCCCCCAGCGGGGGGGGGGGGCTTCGGACCGCTGCTGCAAGGGCCCCCGGGGGGGGGGGGTGCAGGTTCTCCCCAGCTATAGGGATCCCTCCAGGGGAACAAGTTTCCCTGTGTATTGGGGTCCCCCCCCCCAGCGATGTGGATCCCCTCCAATACAGGGGTCCCCTCGGGGGGGTGTGTCCCCCTTGGGTCTAAGGGGTCCCCAAGATGATGCAGCCCCCCCCCCGGGCTTAGGCACCCCTCCTCTCTCCCCCGACGGTGCAGGGCTGGAGCTGGTGAGCAGGGCCCGGCTCTCCGTGCTCCACGGAGCAGGGCGGCGGGAGGAAGAGGAGGAGGAGGGCAGAGCGGAGGCGCCTCGGAAACCCCGCAGGGCCCTTTCCGCTGAGCCCTTGCCTTCATCAGCGGGTCTCATGACTCAGCATTTCCGTGCCAGTAATTTACAGTAATTACAAAAGTGGGAGCAGGGCCCGGGGAGGGTCTAGGGGTGAATTTGGGGCTGGGGAGGAGGCAAGTGGCAGGGAAGCAGGGCCTGCTCCTGGGGAGCATCCTGCGCCGGCGCGCCGGGCTGCAATGCAAAGGCATCGCCGTAGGCGCTCGGGTCCAGCTCGGGTCAGAAAACGCGGATTCCCGCTCTCCTGCCRAAAACGTTGGGGGCTTCTTCGCTACCGCCTGTGAGGGGGCGAGGAGAGGCGAAAGGCGGCCGTCGCCCCGCGGGGCCCGAGCGGCTGGCGCGCGGCTTGGGCTGGGCAAAGGCGGCAGCGAGCGGCGGGACCGAAGCCTGTTCGTGAAGAATCGGGTTGGTTTTTCTCTTTGGTTATCTAGCTGTATGAGTGTACGTGATATCATAAAGCTAGAGAACCGAATGTAAAAACCACCTCGCTGCTCTCCGGGACCTGCCTCCGTCGGAGAGCTCCGCGCCCGCCGCGCCGAGCGGGGGCTCGGCAGCCGCCGGCCTCCCCGGCGCTGCCGGCCGCTTTCTAGCGGGGCTGCGAGCCCTTTACGAAGGGAGAGCGACCGAAAGCGAAACGCGCCGCGGCTGCCGAGTGGAAATTTCAGCGGGGTTTTGTCTTTAATCATTTTTATTGAGGCCCAGAGCTAGTGTCTGTGCTTAGGTGGTTATTTCTATTCAAACCTGGGGTTCCTCAGGCTAGCTACAAACCCAGCACCCTTTATTTTATTAATTTTTTATTTTTCTGATGTGGTTTTAATTTTCACGTTGACAATTAAGCATGGCTCTACTGGCTGTGCTAGGGATAAATGAAACAGGGCTGGCTTAAAAATAACCCCCAGAAATACTGTTTATAACGAAGTAGAAGGAAAGTTGCTTAAATATATTACCACATGCAAATTATAACGTAGTGCAAGCCCGTTTTCTGGGGCTGGTTTATCTACTGGGAAAGAGGAATAAATCACCGTCGCTAGTCAGTTATTCTGCATCTGCAGAGACGTTGCAGCATTGTTCCTAGGAGAGGTGGATTTGGGAGCCCAGCACCAGCGGCGCCGGTCCGCCCGCGCTCCGCCGCTCTCCTGCACGCCCGTCTGYCCTGCTTCGGCCTTGCTGGCGCTGCATGCCGGCCGGGGTGCCTCGTGCCCGGCGTGCCTCGGCACCGCCGGCTTGTTCTCGCCCGGGTCCTCGGCCGCCTCCTCGGGTCCCGGCGGCGGCGAGGGGGCTTCCCGGCGTGGGGCCGC
>NW_028186566.1:64310-66405 GCF_003343005.1 Rhea americana
GCATCCGCGCAGCGGCGATGCAGGCGAGGGGAAGGCCGCGAGCGGTGCCGGTGGCGGCACYCAGCTATTTCTGGCGCGCTCACGGGAGGCGAGGAGGGGGATGGCGAAAGTCAYGCGCGTGTTCTTGGCCTGTGCAGCGAGGGGGCTGGCTCTGAGCGAGGCCGCGCAGGAGCCCCCGGCCCCGCCRAGAGGCAAAGGGCTCAGCAGCCCTTGCAGGGCGGTTGCATCCAGCACCTTCACCCTCCCCGTTATTTGAGGCATCTGATTCCTAGCTGGTTTGGTGCCAAGCGGCGAGAAGGCAAGAAGCAGCCGCTCCGAACACGAGATGCATAACCGGCCCGCCCCGATCTCGCGCCCCGTGAGCCCTCCCTGCCCTGCACGTCCCGGCCAGAGTTTCCCTTTGCCTGCTGCTGCTGCTCCTCCTATTGCAAGCGGCTGCCAGAGCCGGCGGAGATGGAGGCGCGAGGCACGTTTGGGGCTGGGAGAGGAAGGGCTGCACCTTTCTCGCTCGCTGCAGCTCCTTGGTTCCTTCAGGCCRCGCGGATCCCTTGTCCCAGGAGCCCGTGAGCCCCGGCCCAAAATTAAAATTAGAAAAATAACCCCACAGCACTCCAGAAATGGGAGAGCTGGGGCCGAGCTCGGGGGCTGCCACATTCGGGAAGCTTTCACTTCCCTCCTGATTACTTGAAAACCATTCAGAAAGAATTTCTTAAAATAGGTTCCACTTTAAGGACTTATCTTCTGAATGCCATTAATTTTCTGGGGTTCGTTAAAAGCAAACTTGGTATCATAGCAACTGAATCTTTTCCAGGAAATCGGCCAATTGGAAAGCGCGTTGCGTGCAACCGAAGGCGAGAGAAAGGAGCCTTTCAGGTTTATTCTCGGGCTTGTGCCTCTGCAAGTGAAGTTTTAATTTCCAGTGTTTTACTCCTTTCAGAATATTTCATCATTTCTCCTGGAAAATGTGCAGGGCRAGGGAAATAATCGCGATGGCAAATATTTGCAAAATTGCCGCCGGTTCTTGCGTTCCCGCGTGGGGCAGGGGCGGCTGGAGGTGGCGGCGGCGGCGGCGCGTGGGCTCAGCCTGTGTCCCCGGCCGGCAGGCGCGTGACAGCAGCCCCGGCTAGAAGGAGCGTTTGCAATTTAGGCTCGAGACGGGCCGGACCGGTCCCTCCCGGGTTAAAGCCTTCAGGCCCGGCGGTGAGGAGCGATGCCGAGAGCGGGTGGCTCCGGCTGCCCCGGACATCCGAGGCTCCGCGACCGCCCGGCAGGATTGGGGCCGGGAAGCAAAGAGGACGTTAATCCCCGTCTCATTTCCCTGGCTTGCCTGAAGAAACGGTCATTATTTCCCCTTTAATCCCATCTCTTGCCTCTTTTCCATTAGGCCGTAAGCTGCAATCTCGATCCCTGGGGATGTTGGGCTGAGGATAATCCCGGGCCCGGGCGGCTCGCCGGGGCGCCCGTCCCGGCCGGGCTGCGGGCAGCGGGAGGGTGCTCGGCCCCGGCCGGGCTCGCTTCGCGCGCCGCCTCTCCTCGCTGTGCTCCCTGCCGGCTCCAGGGCCAGGGCTGCTTTCCTGTTAATCCCAATTCCCCATCCCCGGGAGAAGAGGGTCTCCGTGGTGGTGGCGGCGTCTCGCCGCTCGGTCCCGGCGCTGCTCCCTCCTCCCGCTCGCCAGCCGGAGAGCAAAAGTAGATGATTTTCCAACTCGGCTTTGTACTTGATAGCAGGGAGAAGAAAAAGTCATTTATGATAAAAAGTATCACTTAAATAGACAGAAAGGGCAAAAGCCCCAGACAAAAACATATCCCTGAGCAAGAGAAAATGAAAAACACTGATGTGTTTAACTTTAGGCCATTTAAAAATAACCATTGAACAGGCAACAGTAAATAACAGTTCCTTCCAATCAGGGACGTGTCAGTGCCGCCGCTGAGCTCCCGTTCAGTCCCCCAGCGCCGGCCGAGGACGGCCCGGCCGGCTCTTTAGCTGCTAATTTTTATAGATGTCAGGCTGAAGTCTCCGACTGGGATAAATCAGCCGCCGGAGGTGGAGGGAGCGCTACGAGCATCGCTCAGCCGCCCCCCGCCTGCGAGGGCC
>NW_028186566.1:68205-69855 GCF_003343005.1 Rhea americana
AGCGGGGCCGGCTGCTCCGGGAGACGGGCCGAGCGGCATTTCAATGCGACCCGGGCGGGAACAAAGCGGCCTGGTTTTGAGGACGGTGAAAGGGGGGTTTGCGGCGGAGCTGAAAGGGCGGCGGGGGAGGAGGGCAGCCGGCAGCCCCTCCATTAGCTCAGTGCAGCCGCGAGAACAGCTGTGAAAGGAGCCCGGGCCTTTTTCCCACGCCCAGAGGAGCGGAGCGAGGGAAGGAGCCCTCCCGGCGAGGTCACAGCCCGTCGCTAATATATACACAGGCTGTGCCCTCGTTCACGGCACCCCGGCGCACGTTTGCTTAAGGCGCACACACTGACACTAATTTTGCACACACACACACACGCACACCCCGGGCAGCCCAGCCAGCCCCATGGCAGGCCAGGCCCCCCCAGCCCTCCGTGCACCCCGGGCCGGCCGGGTCCCCCCCCCCTCCTCCCGCCCCGATCCCGCTCACGCGTGTGAACTGTCCTGGTTCGCACCCGGCTCTTTACGGGGCCAAACTAAACCCCTGCGGCGAGCCCGCGGTTTGCAGCACGGCGGGCCGAAGCGGCTCCGAGAGCTGCAGGCTGCCGGGCGGGCGCCCTCCGCCGGGACCGCTGCGAGGGGGGAGGCGGCGGCACGGAGCAGGGCTCCGCAGCTGGAAAACCCGCCCCAGCGGCCCCGCGTGCCGCCGGCCCCCCCCACAGCCGGGACGGGCATCTGCCCAGGGCCAGGCACCGGCTAGATCAGGCGGTGTTTATTCCCCAGCCCGGGCTTGGTGCACGAGTTCATTTTAAAGCGTTCTGCCTTAAATTACAGCCTAATAAATCAATACCCACTTAGCGCCGCAAGCGGGTGGGAGCAGTTTGCTCAAAGAAGTCAAGTTGCCGCGGCGGCGCTCGGGCCCGGCGGAGGGAGGGGATCCCGGCAGGGCCGCCAGCGCCTCTGACTTTTCCCGGGCAGGCACTCGCCTTCCCCGCCGGGCTGCCCTCGGCCCCTGGCACGGTGCCCTCCAGCCTCCTCCTCCTCCTCGCCCCRGGAGCGGGGCTGGCGGCGGGGCCGGCGAGCTGGGAAAAGCTGCTCAGCTGCCGCCAGCCCTTGGTGCATCCATCCTGTCCCGTCCCGTCCCGTCCCATCCCATCACTTCCCTATCGGCCTTATTCTGCACCGGCTCCGGCCGCGGCTGTCGCCCGGCCGCTCCCACCCAGCCATCACCGAGGGCGTCGGGGACCCTTGTCCGCCCCCGACGCTGCGTTTGGGCCCGGCCCCCCCGGCCCCGTCTCCGCTCCCGGCCCCGACGCCCGGTGCCAGCCCACGCAAAGCGCCCGGGCTCCCCTTTCCGGGCGCCCCGCTCCTTTCGAGCCGAGAGGATTTGCTCAGAGGCGAAGCCCAAATGTGCGGCCGTTATTTATTTATCGCCCCGCTATGTATTATTCATTCGTTTAAGAGTGTATGGCAGCGGGGCTCGATCCATGGAAAATCCCGTGGAACGGGAGGCAATCGTCCTGCCCGCACCGCACGGCCCGCTCCGTGCCCACCTTGGAGGATATCGCCCTGTAACCTCCTTATTTTACCTTTTCCCCAGCCTTTTGCAGAGGAAAAGCCCCCCGCCCTGCTGCCGCCGCGGGGCCGGGGGGCGGCGGCGGCCGGCGA
>NW_028186566.1:72101-73248 GCF_003343005.1 Rhea americana
GCAGAAATTACAGGGACAATTAGCAAGAGGCCAAGCTGCCGTTCGCGCTGCCCGTCAGCGTGAGCCGCTGCTCGCCCGCGGCGGGAGAGGGCTGCGGGCGCCGCGGGGCACGGTGCAGCGGGGCGCAAACCCGCCGCCGCGCCACAGACCTCGGGTTTGCATTTGCCTTCCAGGATTTCCCCCTTCCTTCCCCGTCGTCCCCCACCTCCTCCTGCGCTTTGCAAGCTGCTCCGTCTCCGCRGCGTTTCCCTGCGCGCACCCCCGGCAGGGGTGACGGTGAGAAATCCGCGGCCGGGGCCACCGGGAAGATGCTCCACGGTGCGAAGCACGGAGGAAACCCAGCGCGGYGGCCCGGCGAGCAGCGGCGGCTCTCGGCCGCGCGCATCCGGCTCGGCGTCCTTCCAGCTCCGGGATCGAGCGGCCCCGAAGGAAGATTTTCGTCCGCCCGTCGGCGCCACCGGGTCCCTGCGCGCGAGGCTGGCTGCTGCCGAACGGGCTCTTGGGGTTATCGGAAAATCACGTCGAAGSTGGAGAAGGACCCGCTGGGCACGCTCATCCCGCGGGCTGCGCAGAGCTGCTCCCTGCGGCGCTTCCGAAGCGCTCCGGAGTCCAGCGAAGCAGCCACGAAATACAGCTTCGGTGGGGATTTAGAGCCACTGGAGATGTGTTTTCCATTGGGAAAAATCAGCTAGCGCCAGTATCTGGGCCGGAGCATCTGTTTTGGGGACGTTTGGTGGATTTTTTCCCCCCTGCTAAGAAGTGAGCCGGCCTCCGTGCCGTGCTCCCGCTCGCTTCGCCTCCGCGTCGCCCCGGAGCCATTCCCGCCCCACGAGCCGGTGCTCTCAGCCGGTCAGGAGCAGCGTCGGGCTCAGCGGACCGGCTTCCACGTAGCTTCAGCGTTTACGTGCTCAGAGGCAGCGGGAGAAACGCTGCCCTAATCTCACCGGCGGGACTGAAGCTCCCTCTTGCTGAGCCGGACGAAGGGTTGTTCACCCGCTCGCACGTCTAGGGCGAAGAGAAATTAAATAAAATAAATCAGCGACACCTCCCCCTCCGCGCCGGCTGCGGGCCATCGCAAGGGTGGGAAAAGCCAGAAGGGTTCTTGCATCTATTTGTCACAGTTTTTAAAATTCACCTTTTTTTTTTT
>NW_028186566.1:74738-76985 GCF_003343005.1 Rhea americana
CCACGGCTCCGGCGTCCCCCAGGGTCACGGAGCCCCCAGGGCCGCTCCGACGGCCGGGAACGCCGGGCCAGAGCCTCCGGGCTGCATCCGAGGGCCGCCGGTCCCCGAGCCGTGGCCGTGGCCGAGCCGAGCCGCGCTCCGAGCGCCCGGCAGCACCCGGCTCCCATGAGGCCCCAGCCGAGGCAGGAACGGGATCGGGGCGTCCCCACTGCAACCCGCTGCTTTTGCCTAAACCTCTGCTCCCTCCCCAAAATCCTGTCGGCCCAAAGGAGCTGCCAAGTGCGGGGGCACGTGGCTCCGCTGGAGCCCTGTGGATTTCCCGGCCGTGGCATCACCCAAATGGCCCAGGTCCCGCTGCCCCGGAGGCGCCGGGCGGATTTGGGCCCCGTGCGGAGGAGCGAGAGGCTCCGGCGCTGGGCGAGGGTCTGGCCCGTGCTGGGACGAAGCAGGGCTCAAACGCACCCTCTGCCCGGGAGGACGGCGGCGCCCGGAGCCCGGGCAGCACCTCCCTAAATCCCGGCGGGCGGGAGGCGGCGGGAGCCCCGGGGCAGGAGCCGACGGCGGGGGTGGGCTCGCTCGCGGGGCCCGGCGTCCCCGGGGGCGACGCTGCAGCCCCCCGGCCCCGGGGCATCCCAGCCCGCCGGGGCACGGGCGGAAGCGACATCTAGCGGGAAGCATCCCGTCGCCCGGGAGAACGATTTCCATGGCAACGCCTCCGGGCTGGACCGGGCCGGGGGAGGCCGGCAGCGCCCGGGACCCGCCGGCGGGAGCTCTCCTGCCCTGGAGAGTGGGGGCTGCTCTTTCCCCCGAAAAGCAGGCGTTTCGCTAACTCCCAGCCCCCGGGCACCCACAGCAGCCGATGGGAGAGGACGCAGGCATCCGAGCTCCAGGATGCCCCCGGTCACCCCCCGGATCCCTCCCGCTCGGCACGAAACCCGCTTCCCCAGCGCCGCCCGCGCGAGCCGTTCCAGGCGGGTCGAGCTGCCTCCAGCCTGCGGTTTGTGCGCTGCTCTGCACGGGGGCTGCTGGGCGCCCCGAGCTGCGCCCTGGCCGGGCCGCGCTGCCGCCTCCCGCCGAGCCCCAGGCCCCGGCTCGCCCCGCCGCAGGGCGGCAGCAGTCCCGCAACGGCTCCCTCGRACGCGGTGCTCGGGGCTGCCTGCCTTGTTCATGTGGAAGGCAGGGTACTGAAGATCCTYGGGCCACCAGGCGGGTGCAAATATGTGTGCACACACACAAGATGCGTGTACCTACATAAATAAATATATAAAATTCATATAGATATAAAAAAATTTACAGATATATCTATGCATATTTATATACACACACACACACACATGCTGTTATTTAAGGTTGCCCCCATGTGCCCTGCAAGAGACGCGTGCCCCCCTCCCCGGCAGCACGGTAGGGCCACGCCAGCCTCGCGGCGCCGACGGGGCTCGAACCCGGGACTCCCGGGGCTGCGGAGGGACTACAGCTCCCAGGAGGCAGCGCGCGGGGAAGCCGGGRGTCGCCGGCCACCCCGCCCCCCTTCCCGATTCCGCCTCACCATTGGTCAGGGAGCTGTCAATCACCGTCAGAGCGGCTGCGGATTGGCCAGCGTTGGRGGCGGTGCGGCGGGCGGCGGCGGGCAGGGCTTCCTGCGGCCGCCTTTGCGCTGAGCGCGGCATGGTGAGCGCGGGCGCCGGGGCCGGGGCCGCCCGGAGGAATGCGTGCGCGGGCTGCTCCGGGGAGGGCTGCATGTCCGCGGGTGCAAGCCCAGGCTGCCCTCGGGGGACGGGGTGGTGCGTTCTTAGGGGTGCTTGCCCAAGAGGTGCATGCCTGGGGGTGCAAGCCCAGGCTGTAGTCTGGGGGTGCATTGCAAGGGGCTGTCCCCGGGGGGGTGAATGCCCAAGAGGTGCATGCCCAGGTTGTCTGGGGGGAGTGCGTGCCCGGGGGTGCATGCCCGGGCTGTCTTGGAGGGGTGCATACTTAGAGGTGCATGCCCAGGCTGTCGTCTGGGGGTGCACTGCAAGGGGCTGTCCCCGGGGGGGTGCATGCCCAAGAGGTGCATGCCCAGGTTATCCGGGGGGAGTGCGTGCCCGGGGGTGCATGCCCAGGCTGTAGTCTGTGGGTGCACTGCAAGGGGCTGTCCCCGGGGGGGGTGCATGCCCGCGGGGTCTATGCCCAGCCTGTCCTGAGTGGGGGGTGCCTGGCCAGGAGCCCACGCCCAGGGGTTGCGGCCTGGGCTGTCCCGGTGCAGGAGCAAGG
>NW_028186566.1:80470-104765 GCF_003343005.1 Rhea americana
AGCCGCGGCCGCAGGCGCCGCGTGCTCGGCCCGGAGCGCGTCCCGGCGGGGCAGAGCGGCCCCCCGGCTCGCCTCTCCTCGGGGACGCACAGGACGGATGCTCTGGCTGGCGTTTGCCTCCCCTGCCTGAGGGCGGGGGGATTTTCGGCGGGTCGCAGCCTGGGGGCTGCTCTGCTGCTTCGTGTGAAAGCCTCAGCCCAGCAGCCTTGGCTAYGGGCTCTTTTAGAAATAAAGAAGTGACTTGCGGTGCGTTTGCTGCTCCAAAACCCGCTGCTCTGTTTGCACCTTGCTGCCCCGAAGACCCTCCCGCAGCTCGGGCCAGAGCTGCCGTGTTGGGGGGGGGGGGCGCGCCGGAGAGCAGCGCGGCCCCGAGGGCTCGGGCACGGGCTCGGGGCGAGGACGCCCGCCCGCAGGAGCGCGGCAGCCCGGCCCCGGCCCCGCTGCTGCGGGGATCGCGGCGGCTGGCGCGCTGCTCCAGCGCGGGGAACGCCGCCTCGCCGCGGCTGTCGTCGCTGCTGGGGCCGTGGCGCCGCTGAGCTCCTCCTCGCTRCGCCGTGGGTGCCTGAAACAGGATTAGCTGGGTCCGGGCTGCTCGGAGAAAGGGAGAGGGGCTCTGATCCTGTTTGATTGCCTCGTAATGGTCTTAATTCCCCCTTGCGAGGGGAAGCGATGAGAAGGCAGCCACGCGCCCGGTGTTAGCGGGGCTAAGCTGGGCTCCATCCTCCGGCTGCTTCCTCAACCGGCAAACACAGGCGCTGSCTGTGGCAAAACCTTAAGGGGAATTTCCCCGTTGGCAAGAAATTCCCCTTTTGGAGAAACCAAAGCCCAGAAGGACACCAATAAAAGCTCAGAGCAAGGAGGASTGCAGCTCCAGCAGCACCGCCACCCAGGGCTGGGTGGAAAGGCGCAAGGAAGAGGAGCCTCCCCCAAAGCGAGGGTGCAGAGAGGCTTGTTCCAGCCTGCGCGGCCCCGTTTAAAAGCCAGTCCGGCGACCCTGACGGCTCATTTATCCGATTTGCCTCAAGCGCGCGGAGGAGGCGGCCGGGGCCGAGCGCCCGGGAGGCGCCGGCAGCAGGCGCCGGTTGCCAGGGCCGGGGCTGGCGGCGCTCAGACCCGCAGACGGTTCCTCCCTGGAGGTCTGCCCAGACCTGACCCTCTCAGGCTGGGACCACGGCAGACAGACTAGCCGGGAGCAGCAGACAGATCCACAGGCACCGGAGTTGGGCGACATCAAATCAAGTGAGAGATCTTCCCATCTTCCTCTCCCCATAATTATTTTACCCTTTATTTTGCATAAATACCCTTCAAGYCCTCCGGGCTTTGCTCCCCAAAGGGCCCCACTCAGGCCCCCAGCGGAGAGGGGAGCAGCTGGGAGCGCGGGGCTGTTCCGTGCTGCACAGGCTGGATTCAGGCTCCGCGGGCACCAGGAGCGTCTGCGGTGCCCCAGCCTCTGCCCCGCACCACCCCCTCGGCACCCCTGCCTCCGGGGCCGCTGGGCGCCGCTCGGCAGGAGACCCGAGCCGGGGGGAGACGTTGACGGTAGTCAAAGCCAGGACCCCCAACTTCTGGGGAGCYGCCGGGCTGTGCCCGAGCCGACACTGCCACCTGCTGCCACTGCTCGCCCGTCCCCAGCCCCGTCCTGCGCTGCGGCACCGGGGACGGGGGCAGCACGGGCCTCCCTGGGGGGCAACCAGAGGCTTCAGACCAGCTGCAGAGCTCCCTCCCAGCCCTCGGGCCTCCCCCCACCTCCGCGCGAAGCCACGCGTGACCCGAGGCACGGATGCAGACGCTGCGGAGGGAGCGCCACGCACAAGGCACCCGCACAGCTCGGCGCTGCCGCGGGCGAGCCTGGCAAAGCCTTGCAGCGCAGATGAAATCCTGGTCCCTTGCTTGCTGCCAAAGAGAGAAACGCAGCAGCTTTAATCCCCAGATAAATCCACCTAGACGYGCCAGGCCTCTCTTTCTTATGAGCAAAGTATAACAGGAGACACCCGCAGAGAGCCTGCAAAGTCAATTAAATTTTTTATTAAATATACATCCTCTCTTGGCACAAATCTTAAAATATATAAACATTATATAACAAAGTGTCTTCACTGCAATAAAATAGAACTCCAGATCCAAGAAAAGCAGTCAAAATCGACACACACGCATACACACACACATTGATGGTGAGGACACATCTTGACAAAAAGGCATTTAGCAGCGTTTGTGCTAATATATGCATAGACCACACAGGCAGTGARCAGTGCTGGGAATCCCTGCATCGCGTGGCACGGAAGGGGGAACCAGCGGYAGCGGGAAGAACCAGACCCTAAACTGAGAAGGCTGTTTTGTAGGAAGGCCATCTCCTTTTCTGGGTCCGTACCGCCCACCTTAGCTCTCCGCAGAGCTGAGGTACCCAGCCAGACTTCACAGASAGGGTATGGGAAGCAGTCACACCAGTTTCCCCTTCTACTGCCCACCTATGACTGGCCCCAGTCTTGCTTGGTGTTGCCACAATGCTTCTGCTGAAAGTTTCCATTTACACCTAACCTGCACTTGAGCTAAAGACACTGTGGGATGAAGATGGTAGTGCCCAAGTCCTTTGAAGCCAAAGGCTATATGGAGAAGTTCACAAAAGTACCATAATTTTTCCACAGAAACTATAAAACTCTGCTTTTGAAAMGCTATCATGGAGTACCAATGCATATTCCAGCCTGCACCACACAACCATCTCATGGCTTTCAGTGACTTTATGCCTCATGAGGCCGTGACTCCTCTCCCGATCTTCCCACTATGGTCCTGCCAACACCAAGCAGCAAGCTGCCCCATAGCCCTGGAGGACAGGCAGAGGTCAGCATGAGGCACGCAGGGCAACGCAGTTTGCAAAAAGCCAGCTTGGGTCCCACTATTCCCGTTCCTTAACCTATCCTCAGTGTCGTCCAGAAGGACCAGCTCCTCCAGAGTTATCCACCCAGTAAGTACCACTTTCACAGAGCACAGCGGGCATCGTGTGGAGGTACCAGAAGGAGATCACAAGAAGCAGCAACATCCCAATGYGTGCGGAAAAGGGAAGGTGCTAGACTGGACGAGTCATTCAAGAATCTTTCAAAAAAATCTTTCGCTCCAGCACCCAGTGCCTTTAACTTCTTGCCTCCAGACACAAACATCCCCACCTTTGAGTAGGAAGCCTAGGTGGGCTGTTTCAGGAGCAGCTATCAAAGCTGCACTTTTGTCATTTTGGATGCATTTCATTGGATCTGATTTTCTTTAAGTGCTAGTGCGGGACTAAAGGTGCAGAAGCAGGGAGGGAGAGAAAGCAGACAAGAAAGAAGCACAAGCTAACTTTTGGCTACTAATATATTAAAGAACAATGAGACACATGACTTCAAAGTAAAAGCAAGAAATTAGAGAAGAGCATTATGAAAAACTGGGGAGTTTAGGATAGTAAAAAAAGAAAAAAAAAATCTAAAAAGAACTAGAGAAGATTTCTGCTAGACTTGCCTTCTTTCTTAGAGCTAAAGGCCATTGACCTTCTTGGCCAGTACACAGGCACCCTCCCTTTCCAATCAGCGTGCCCAAAACTCCTCAGGCACTTGTTCCAGGCAGCAGAGAGATGTGGAACACATCTCGATTCATGCAAGGATTAAGCAAAGGGAAGAGAACACTCTGTTTCTCCTCTCCTACATTCAAATCGGGGGAGGGGGGGAGAAAAAGAAAAAAAGAAATTTAAAACACTCTAAAACAAAGACACACAATTACTCTAAACTTTTGCCCAAGAAACAAAAGCACCAAAATCATTGCAGACTGAATTCAGATCTGTCTCTGAACAAGCACTCAGCCTGCAAAGTCTGGAAAAATGTGTTTGGCTAAAATTTCACTGAAGTACAAATCAGGTGCAACTGCTAATTAAGGAACAGCTCTGGAGCTGATGCTCCCAAGTCTGCCGTACTTCAAGTCTCCTTTCTCAGCCCCCACTGCACTCTGGCTGCAAAGGGGGTGATGCCAGAAGGCTCTCCCCAGGGCCACCCAGCAGAAGCTGCATCTGCATCCTCCACAGGCTTCACATTTGTTTGCGTTCACATTAGCTGCAATCCTGACACGGAGGAAGACACTCTGTGCAGATCTGCCCTGCTGTTCAGTCCCAAACAAGAGGCTAGTCATCCAGTGTAATTTCTTGCTCAGTAAGGACCCAGGAGGAATTAAGTCACCTCTGTTGCTACAGGAGTTCGGCGATGCTCGGCATAAGACAAGGCCTGTTGCATCTGCCTCTGAGCTGACCTACCCCGCTGCAGAGCAGAAGAGCCCCCTCTAACTCAGAGGCCACAGTTCAGCTTCTTCTTGTGTTCACATAGTACCCATCAACTACTCAAGAAGGACTGCTCTTAGCACCAGCAGCCTCCAAGCTGAGCAAGAACTTGGCATGGATTGCACACACAGTCAGACACATATACACATACGTATACATGGAGTCAACTGCTGACACTCCCAGCTGTTGCTCTGTACCTCACTTTCCTGGTAAGACGCATTTATCTTAGTATCTCCTCACTGGGCCAGATGTGATAAAGACAAGAGCAGAAGTAATTGGCTTCTCCATTGGAGAAAAATATATATATGTATATATATATAAAAAAAATCGAAGCTCTTGCAAAGGACTGAAAAATTCACCCATATGAAAAGAACAGCTGATAATCTTCCATTAACAATGGGAGCAAAACGTTTACAGAATTTGTGGCTATCACCTATACAGACTTATAAAAGACAACACCTAACATTTCTTTAACTACAACGTAGATTGGTGATTGCAGTCAAGTTTCTCAACGGAAATAATCGTTTGTGGGCTTAAAGGCAGAAATTGCTGAGGTTAATACCCTGCCCATCCACAACCATTAAAGTATGATTGATCCCATGTGTTCTGGGAACAATGTGCATGCTAATACTTCAGTATGCTGGCTCTCCACCATGTCCGCAAAATGGAAGTGTAGGTGCTTAATTCCTAGGGAAATATTTGGCATTAGAAGCAAGTTACGCTCCAAAGAACAAGTGCAAAGAGAAAAGAAAGGAGAAAGCTATTTCTACCAATTGTGCAATTACCTTCATTCCCATTAATAAAGTCATGATACAAGGTAGAAACTACAATGGCTAAAGTATATACACCAGAGAAGGACAGCTTTTAAATCCTACCTTATTTTTGTTTTACATGTCATCTCCCTTCTACATGGATTCTAACAGCTGGAAAGGGATTTTAATCTTGGCTTGTGGAATCTGATCCTTAGAGAAGTCTGAAGTTTGTTTTGATCCCTCTTATCCTCCAAATTTAATGTAGGAATAGAAACATAAAACAACCCCCCCCCTCAAATCTCCCTTTTCCTAAAAATTGTTGACTTAAAATAGAAAAACTGAAAGGTTACCATTCATTTGCAGATTGCAACTGGAGATGATTGGCACTATATATTATTTCAGAAGAGTCAATATTGGCTGTGGAGCTTGTTCTCCTGAGGACACTGTTAGTCCAGAAGAACTCTAAAAATAAAAGCAAGTGGGCTTAGGTGTGGAATAATGTACAGAGGTGATACTACCTACACAGCAGGCACCAAAAGACAACAACGTTGTTTGGAAGCACGGCCAGCAGCTTTAGTCAACTACTACGCTGCATTCATCAGACACGAATAGCCTTTCATGATAGATAAGTCTGCACCACGTATGCATCTTCGATTTGTTCATTCTCGCATTGCGGATAAAGCAGCAACAATAATACTGAGGGAAATAATTGCTTAAAATTGAAGTATGTAACACCTCCTCTTCTAGTCCAGGGCTTCATCACTACAAACTGCCAAGACCCTCAGAAAATGCTGCTGTTAAGACCATGACAGCAATGAAGGGTTCAGATGGCCCGAAAGCACTACTGCAGCTTGATTCAATCCAGTTTGTGAGCCCAGGCCCAGTCTCTTGTCAGCAACACTGACAACAGACAAGAGAATTTGATTTACAAAACTGCTCAGAACTTTCCTCCCCTGCTGTCTACAGTCTTTGGTAATCTCAGAGGGACACTGCAAAAAGAGAAATTTTTTGCAACTCAGTTCAGAAATGAAAAGAACATTTGAAAAAGGGCAGCATTTCCAACCAGAGCTCATAATCATCTTTCAGAGTAATAGAAGTTACTTGGACCTATTAAATCCTGCTGTGTCCTGTTTCAAGGAGACCCTGCTTACAGGTCAGAGGAATGTGGAATTCCCTGTGCAGATTAACTGGAATATTGCACTTGGCAGACTGCCTCCAGCTAACACATGTGAGTAACCAAGAACTGCCTGCCAAGAGCAGCAGTCATTTTCCAAATTCAAGGGCCCATTTGAACAGCACCATGTCTTCTCTTCCATCATCCACCACTCCATCTGCCCAGAGAGACCAGGTGAGGAGCCAGAAGCAGCATGTGTGTGTTTGAGAGGCTCCACTCCTGACATCAAAGAGCAAAGCAGAAGGATGAGGAGCTACTCTAGAGGACACAGCTCTGTAGAACTGTAAGAAGAATTTCAGTTACAAAAAGGTTAGTTTCAGGTCGAGGTTTCCAAACAACTCAGAGGCTTGTTAAAAAGGAAAAACCCAACAACACCACCAACAAAAGAAAAATAATCAAGAAAGGTAAGTTCTCAGCTGCAGGAGAGCATGTACAAAGTGAGAGAACACTAGCATTGCTCTTTGTACACACKTCGTACTTCTCCCCAGCAAGGGCTGTTGGGATTAAGCTACTACCTTTCAATGTTAGTGCTGTGTTGTAATTTACGGAGAAGRATCTGCATCAGGTCAAAGGTTGTAAAGCTTATTCCCACTGCAATCGGCCCTTTGACCCAGTTCATGCTGAGTCCTTTGTACAAACCACGGATTAGTCCCTCTTCTCTTATAATCTCCTGCATGGTGAGAAGGATGGAGCTGTATGTGTGTCCCATAACCCCTGCTGTCTGCATTCGTCGGCGAACCACGTCCAAGGGGTAGGAAGCCGACTGGCCAATCAAGCCTGCACAGGCACCAAACAAAAGCCGCTCCGGAGGGGATGGCTGAGATTTCCCACTATGATCTGGGAAAGAGAAAGTGGCAGAGTAGAGAAAGCTTCTCGTAATAAACACATGATTAAGGTCAAGTGGCCTGAGTGCCAGAACTCCAGAGATTTTGTTTCCAGCTCAGTTGTCAGCTGACCAGGTGTGTAAGCAAGTCCTTCTACATCAAGACATCCCTCTGCAAGACAGAGATGCTGCTTTTCTGCAGCTTACCTTCTTCAAAGTCTGGAACTGGACAGCAGGAGGCACAAGGCATCCTCCACAAGTACTGAACTTGGCAACTGGCTTCAAAGCCAGGAAAAGGTTTTGTATCACAGAGTCCAAGCATCTCAAATTGGCCCAAAGCCTACACCATATCACTTGAAAGCAAAGAAAATAAAGTTGCCTTTACCTGCATGTAATTTCTTCAGCGTCTCATAGGTGAAGAAGCTAAGCCCAGCATATGGAATCACTCCAAGGATGGTTGGTGTGAATCCTCTGTACAATGTCTTCAATCCTTCCTCCCGGGATATTCGGATGAAGACATGAACGATATTGCTGTACCTAGCATGTGGACACAGGAAAACAAAATCTGTGCTGGTCAGTGCCTGCACACTAGTAACCCTTTCAACAGGGCTCTGGAGGATCAGCAATTAATTAATTTGTCTCTGAACACATCAAACAGCTCAGAAGGGATTTAAGAAGCCTGTCTGCAAATGGAGAAGCCAGCTACCGGCTCTCCTACAGCCCTACCGCTGTACGCTATCCTGTTTGTTAGAGCTCTTCCGGAGGTACTGTGCCAGCTGGCCTTCTAACAAGTGAGCACAGAAGTTTTACTACCAAGGTCTTTCAGTATCGATCCCCTGCCAGTGCGTGTACTAACCAGGGCTCTGGTCATTTAATCAGTGCTCAGATCCAGGCCATAAGAGGTTTACTACACCAAAGGCTCCGAGCAAGAAGTGACCCAGAAAATGGCAATTAAGTCATCTGACCTTAAAAAAAAAGCTCTGCATTTGTTCGTGGTGCTTGTACTTGCTTTCATTAGGCACTTACATCTCCTTCGGCGTGACAGCCATTCGAGCTCGAACCATATCCAAGGGGTAGGTTAACATGGCAGCCGTTGTGCCTGCCAGAGAGCCAGCAATGAATCGAGGAAAGGGTGTCAGCGCTCTAAAGTAAGGTGAGAGAAGAGACCAAACAGATCACCCGGAGATGGAAATACTACTCAGCTTCTGAGCATGGCTCTACTCTATCGGCTACTGAATCCCTTCCCTGCCCGTGCACTGAAGAGAACTGGATGGATGGGTGGGTAGAGCAAAACAGCTGTGGTTTGCCACAACTATTTACGTCAGAGGCCTGGAGAAAATCTCCATGGAGGACAGCTAGCCTGACTGTGGTGTTTCAGACACTACGTGCCCAAGAGCAAGAGGCTTAGGCCACACACACAGAGGATAAAGGCTCAGATATCAGCGCTAGGCTGGATCTTGTTGCTTCTCCTGGAAAAAAAAAAAAAAAAAAACCCTCTTTGTTTTGCCTGCCCACTCTCAGCACAGGGAAGTACTAACTCACTGTCTAGGCCACTTCTTGCTCATGCCTCCAGATGATAGGCTCTTCTGACCAAGATTTCCCCTGTCCAGGACTAGAAGCTCAGCCCATTGCTTAGYCCCTCACACACCCTGCTCTGGAAAGCCATCACAAGAGGGGCCTGCACAGCTCTGTGCCAACAGACCTTTCAACTCAGCAGAAAGCCTGCCTAACACAAAGATATGTGCTCCCTCCCTATGGTCTAGGGTTGCACAAACTGTTCCATCCTCCTCTGCTATCAGAAAGCTCAAAGCCAAGCTGCATCTTACTTTCCCTGGAAGCCGTAGTAACTCCCCAGGATCTGCTTGTACTCTTCGTGTGCACAAAACTGAATGGCAGCATAAGGGATCACACGGACCATGGTGGCCGAGTTCCCTCGCCAGAGACTCCAGAAGCCTTCATTGAGGTAGGTGCGATAAATCAGCCTGTAGGCTTCCTGCAGGCAACAGATCAAAGGTCAGACAGGCAGATCATGATAAGAGGGAGTAAAAACAAGAGTGTGKGGGGGGGGAGGTGACCCAGTAGCTTAACCTCTCCCAATCCTCCTTCCCACCCGACCACAGCAAGGTGATATCAGATGTTCATGCTCACACCCCTGGCTCCAGAATAACACAACTAAAATCACTTCTTTGGGAAGACTGAATAGATACATTAGAGCAAAAAAGAACCAGTCAGGAAGACAGAGTTTTACATTCAAGACAGCATCTTCATTTTCTCTCTGAGAGCGAGGCACAGAGCTGGGCTGATGTTTACATAAACCACTTCTCAAMCCAAATTAATCTTAGTATAAGACAGAAACATTTGGATTACACATATTAGCACAGCACACATGGAGCATCCACAATGCACAGGCAACAAAACATTCAGYGAGCCACATTAGCAATCAGCTCCCAAACCCAGATTTCCTATAAACTTTGCAACAGCTCCAGTAGCGGTTGGGGAAAGAAAGCAACCACTGGGGAAGAAGGCCTAGCAAAACAGCCCAGAGCGATGCCACAACAACATTTACTGTCCATGCCACAGGTGGAACCTGGAGCATGAATGAGGATTGGGCTCCTCTGTGCTAAGTGCTCAGCAAACATGAAGAAAAAAAGCACTGTCCTAAGGAACATTATAAACAGTACTGCTTCCAGTCTTCCCCTCCATGCTCTTTCACTCTGAGTGCAACTAATAAAACTCAAGCAACAAAGTTCAATACAAACAGAGGATGCTTTTAGTACTATTACTACCATTAATCAAACACATCAACAGGAGACAGACACATCACCTCACCTTGGCAGAAAATCTTTTTGAAGACACTAAAAAGAAAAAGTGAGCATTAGGTCTTGCAATACATTTAGATGGATCAAAGAAACCATACAGGCACTCTTATCTAAGGAATAAAAATAGAAGTAAAAGAATTAATGCAAGAAAAAAAAATAGAGCTTCTTTATAACAAACAAAGATTTTACCACAGGTAGGAATTTCCAAACTCTCTTCAGCAGATGAGAAGTTCATTTCTCTCATCTATTGCTGTGAAAATGYTCAGTCTCTGTCACATTTCTTGCTCTGAAGCATTAATAATAATAATAAWAAAAAGTTTACTTTAGTAGAGCACTTCCATGCACTGGTTCCAGGCTAATGCCAGAATCCAGCAAAGAGCAGGACTGTTTAGTGAGGCTCCACGCAAGGATGGTTTCATCCTAACAAAACTCAGATGAGCACTCAGTCTCTCTCCTTGCACCCAATCACATTGACAGAATCCCTTTAACTATGTAACACACACAGCATTTGGAAGCAAGATTTATTTGGCATATAGCAACTGTTTTTTGTAACATCCCTATTGCAGCAAGGAAACAGGCTAAAACCTGAATGGCAACACTAATGAAACATGGTTCCAATTAAGTGTCTATTGCACTTTCTTTCAAATTCCTTTGAGAYTTGTAACCTCTCAAGTGTATTAAACAATCACATGCAAATAGGTTTTTCACTATGCTGCTCCTTTATACAATTTAACATTAAAAAAAAAAAAAACTACCACCACCTCAATAACCAATTGCTGCTAGCTCTGCAAAGGAAAAGAGCTCTTTTCCCTTATCCCCCAGGAAATTTCTTCAGGCTCTAGTTCACAGAACAACATTCCTTGCTTGCATGACCSAAGGAAGCTGTCCCTCTTCACAAATAGGGAAGCACCTCACAGTAAAAACCTTCAGGAGAGCGAGAAGAGTAGGAAAGCCATTAGATACCAAGACATTGGTCAGTACAGGCAATATTTAATCATATCCTTTGCAGTGAGTTTAACAAGCCAAGTCAAATGGGATTTTTTATAAAATGTAGGCCTGTACAAATTAACGGTGATTTATACAGACAGCTGTTGACTCACTCCAAGTCTGCAGTTTCCATCTCACCTCTGATCCTGACATTTTCAACCTTAGATGAACTACGCGCTATTTGTTCGGGTGAGAAAGCACAGCACGTACTCATTGCTGCCCAAGCATCTGGTCACAGCCTGCAATCCCAGCCTGCAGCTATCCCCGGCCTGAGCTCCCTACAGCTTGAACTCCCTGAYCCGTGTCCCCACTATCCCCATTATGCAAAGGATGAAAATCATGTCACATGAAAGTCAACTTAAAATTAAATCTCATCCAGGGATCAGATTAAACCTACCCAATTCATTTAATCTGGATGTCAACCACATTTAAATTCGTGGCCTTGCCAAATGTCTACTGTATTAACAGCCTGCACTCTTCCCTTTGGGACAATTAATGCAACTGACAGTTCTTGCACTGAAACAAGAGAACTGAACTGAGCCCATGTCGGGGCTGAATCCCAAACCCAGTTAAATGCATGAGGATTTTCTATTGAAATCAGCTGAATTTCATTACCAGTTATACACTTCTAGTTTATGGTTTCCAGAAAGGATTTTGTAATACAAAGCTAGGTCTGCCAGCTTCATTGTGCCTTGCAGCAGTTTTAGTAATAACTTCAATTCTAAACCAAAGCAATTTAGTTCAAATACAATGCAACTCTTACTAGAAAAGACTGCTTACATTTGAGCAATCACATCCTGGCAACCAGTCTGTAGTAAGAAACTTAAACATCTCAATTCCCTCCTTCCAGTTTCACATCTCCTTACATCCCTCCTCTAAAGGAAAAGGAAACCGCACAGCTTTTCTCTCCTTGTCATATTTCTCCAAACGGAACAGACATAGAAATGCAAAGTTACCATTCACCTCCTTAAGTGTAGCCTTTACAATATCTTTTTACTGTACACTCCAAAACATTCCCTCATGTCAGAGGATGCACGTGGCCAGCCAACTTACACAAGCCACAATCATCTGTCTCTAAGCAGCCGAACGTGCAGCTGCATCACAGTGAAACAGTAAAGCTTTTGCTGACTACCATGGGAGTTGACTCCAATAGTCCTGGCCAAGTACACAGCTGATTGACACCTGCAATAATCCTACCAAGAATTGAACAATAGGTTTTTAGACTCAATTCATTTTGGTAACATCACTATTCTATCTGTATCGTGCCAGGTCTCTGCAGGTTGAAGGAAGCAGAGCACTAGAGAACAGGCTGSTTGAACAGATTAGAGAAGCTGTTTTGGATTCTGCTAACAATAAAATGAGGCTACTTCATGAAAGTCAGCAGGACTTACCTTGAAACATGATTTTCGTCCTATCCAGTGGAGCTACTGCTGTTTTAGCAACAGCACCGGCCAATGCACCAGACATCAGAGAATTAAGTACTTTCTTTTCCTCCTGTGTTCCCTGGAAGAAAGCATTGTTCAGTGTGACACAGTCAGTCCTAACCAAAGTTGTAACATTTTACCTTTGTTGCAGCACTTATTCCAGTCCAAAGACATGGGTCAGCCAGACTCAGGTGTGAGCATCCACATTGTCCGGCAACCTAAGTCACGTTTGCAAACGTAACTCCCTGATACAGCAAACTGATCACCTGCTCACATTGCTCCGGTACAGAGTAGTATCTCAGTGCTGCATTCTGAGTTGTTTTGTCACATTTTCTGCAGTAACTTCTCTGCCCTTTCCAGCCCTGTGCAGAAACCTTCTCTATCTGCCAACATAGTAAGTTAAAGTGCTTTTGGTTCTCCCCGTGCTCTGCCTTCTGTCCATCAAATGGTGCCAAGGCACAGCTCTGCTGAAAAAAAACATGTTTCAGCTGGCTTTTCTACAACACTCACACCAACAGCAGCAGAAAGTAGACTAAATCAGTCAAAGAAAATGCCAGTATCACTATTTGTGCTCTAAGCCATTTATGAAATGGGATTTCCAGCACTGGAAAGAGAAAGGTGCAAAATAATAATAATAATAATAATAATAATAATAATAACTTTCAAGGGGACTCTGAAAACACCTGGAGGTATTATTAGTATAAGAATACTGAAAAACAAATTACAAAGTAACAACATTACAATCCACATTAAAATGAAACCTAAACATTAACCTATACCTTTGCCAGCCAGATAAGCAAAACTATGCTCAGATCATATACAAACAGAGGTAAGAAACAATGTGTACACATAGGAGAATTGGACTACACCCCCCAAAAAAGCCTTCTGAACATGCAGCTGAAGAGTTGTCTCCTCCTTCTTCCAAGGGAACTACAATACACTTTAGAGATCTTGCTTTTTTTAAACTTCCCTTCAACATAAATGAATCAGCGACTGGTTGTTTTCAGATGCTCAGTTTCTTTGACTAAATCTCTTCGTGAAAGACTTCAGACAGCTGAAAATCAATGCCAGCATTTTGGAAACATTAACATTCCCTCCAAAATAGCAAATTCCAAGCACAACAAATTACAGGTCAGATCACAAAGAACAAAGATTAGACTTGTCTGCCAAGATACGAAGTTCCAAAGTCAGCCACCTCTTCCACGCACTGTTTCTTCCCTATTAACATTTCAAAAAGTTATCTCACTATCTCCTCTTGATTTAGCCATGTACGGAAGGTAAATTTCTTTCTTGTCCTTCTAGTTAACTTGTGAACCTTATTTCTACATTTCCCCCAAGATTCTAAGAATAAAACAAGACAGGTTTCCCACTATGATAAATAGAATGGAAGTGTTTTTGTTATTGACATTCCTGCCACAGCTCATATTTATAAACCAGCTATCTTCTTGTAACACACGGGCAAAAAGCAAGAAAAAACTTGAAATCTGATACCCTGAAGGTTATGAACTGAAAGACAAGTCAAGACAAGGCTTAAGAATGTTAACTGTTGATATGCTTTGTGTTTTCATGGAGAAGACATGTAAGTTAACATTCTCTTTTCTCACACTGTTTCCAGGCTAAAAAAGTTGTTTTTCATTGAAAAAAAATTGTTCAGTTCAATTTTCCCTTCCAGTCTTTGGCGCTAAATGTAAGGGCAGCTCTGCACCAAGGTTCAGGCAGCACTGTCTGAATTTCAGCTTGAGTTTCAACTTTGAAGCATTTTCATCTGAGCAGAAACCCTGACCTAAGTCAGGGCAAGGTTCAGTGTCGCTTTCTCTTCCACTGTTTCTAAGAGGAGTCTTTAACAGCAGCGAGAGCAGAGAAACCAAGACTTATGACCCTGTTCCCAGCTCTGCCACTAAAGACATAACAAGACATAACCTTGAACAAGGAACATAGCCGTGCCTGCCTGTCAGATGTGAGCTATGCCCGGGCTCTTCCCAGAGAGCTCAAATTGCTCAGCAAGCTTCAGAGGAAGCAACGGCTACACAGCACATGGTTTGTGCGTACACGGCAGCTTGCTCAGGCCTCCACAGCTCCAATCTCATTTAAATGCTTCTTTTGTGGAAGAGCTGTCCAGCTCTCCTCTCAAGCCCTCTGCATATACCCAGCCACCTCCTGCTCTTACCTCTGATGGAAGATGAGTTGATATAATTGGCTCCACATCCTGCTGTTTGAAATCCACTTGACCTTCTCTCACACCATTACCCATACCAGTTACACTTACAAGTGGGCAGAAGATTCACGGCTCCTAAATTGAAAACAAGAGCAAAGCAAGAGTTAGTGTCAAAAGCAGTGAATTTCCAGGTCATAAAGGTCTGTACAGGAGGGAAGAGAGACTTACTCCAGAGGCCATTTCAACAGAAAAATGGAAACCTCTATTCCAAGCACCCAGTTTAAAAATATTTCCAGAATCCTAATGTTATTTCTTCCCTTTGGGGTMTAAGTTTGGAGTGAGGGGAAAGGAGGGGTGCTTTGGTGCTATCTAAAATTTGTGTCACTGATCATCATCATTCTTTTCTACCCCCAAGGAACTCAGTTGCAAGTCACATTAACTCTGGCAGGGAGGCTGAAGAAGTAATCCATTGGCAATCTCGCTAGCATGTACTTCCACTGTAGAGGTGATATTTAAACACCCAAGCTCTTGGGGACAATATCAAAACATGCATAATTCCTCAGACCRAAGCATCAGATTCTGCCCTGTCCTCTTCCATCACTTACAGTGCAGATCCCAGTTGCTACTCAGTCCAACTGCACARCATTTAGATATGCGAGAAGACATGCAGAAATTTAAAACCCAGGCATGGAAAATGGAAAAAAATAGTCACAGCAGGATCTCCAGAAAGCCTCACACAAGCAATTGGAGGTTATTTTAGGAAACAGATAGATCCAATGCCTCACACGTGCCATATAGGCTATTTTGATGATGCTAGCAATTTGACTAAAAGCAGCACATCCTTGACTCCAGAACTTCATTTCTCCACAGTTGCAATGCACATGTGCTTGTAGCTAGTGAATCAGCATAGTTTGCACAGATGTTTCTTGCTGTGATATATGCTCTCATTTGCCTCATGAACAGAAAGGTCAGTCTAACCTTAGCTACAGAGTGTAAGTGCAAAGATAATACTTAAATAGAAGCTATCACTTTGGCATCTAACTTTCTAATATTTCTGCTTTTATGATTTGAGTTTTTCATCCTCTAATATCAAAAAAATGCAACAGCTGAAGTTTGAAAAACTTGAGTGAGCACAAAAAGGAAGTCTTTCCAGGTAAGTAGATTGTTTTGAACCTACTCACAAATGGGGTATAACTATAAAGATTGGTTTTCTAAGCAACAAGATTGCTCAAATAGTCCAAGTTTCCCATTTCATTAGCCTCCTTTCAAGGAAGGCGATATTAGGAAATGTGAATTCCTGAACTGCTCTCCTGTTCTGCCACAGCCTTCCTGCATGTCCTCAAGCAAGCTGCTTCATCTCTGCCCCATCTGATGCCTAGGAAACCTGCAGCATGACAGCTTGCTTACTCGGAAAGGACATCTTAAGACTTTTTCTTCTTTTTAACAATCTCTAGATGTTACATGCTTGTCAGCACCTTTCATACTTGCTGACCTATTTTTTTTTCATATCATTCTCGTAAATTAGTGCCAGATTTCACTTTCAAAACCCCTTGGTTGCAGCAGCGATATTAATGCAAAGCCAGAGACAGATCAGCTTTGTCTGTATTCGTGCATGACCAATTTGTGATGATGAAGCTATGCATGACCCACACACTCACTTCAAGGAAGGACAAACACGCTTGGGTATCTTTAATGCCAGACATCACTTGCTAGAGCTCTGGGAAGACACATATCAATGTATTTACAACTCCTACGGGTGTTTTCGAAAAGAGAAGCTCTCAGGATGTTGCTCAGAGGGTAATAATTCAAAATTTTAATGAAAGACAACATCTGAGAGTCCAAAGCATGACCTGAACAGCAAACAGTACCACTTAAAGTTTTATAGTGGGAGCTCCRTCACATCGGACCATGCAAACAAGAACTCCCATGAGGGTCAAGACTGAAGAYAATTCATAATACTGCAGAGCAGAGCAATTCATTATATTCTTTTGAAGAACAGTCTGTTGATTATTTCTAATTACTATCTGTAGTCATTTCCTTTCCTTATCTTACATACCTGGAAAAATTATCATTAAAAAAAAATCACTTTAAACAAAAGCACAAAAGAAATCAGAGGTAGAAATATTATCCCTAGCTATCTCAATTAAAGAAATGTAGGTCACAGTATCAGATTTATCGCTGCTCAAAATAAAACAACAAAAATAGAAGTCATGCTGAAGAGCTTAGGAATGCAACACAGAACTTGGCTTTAAACGTGGTTTTGAAACACAATTGAGAAAAAGATGACTAAAAACGAAACTAGTCTGGAAATTTTAAATTCTAAAATGGTATTATTAAGTTCAGACTTATTTTAGAATATGCACTTGCATAAAGATGATACCCACTTACTCAACAATATTCTCTTTGATCCTATTCAGAGATGTTCTTCTTTTTAGTGCCYTGATTTTAAGTCCTTGATCTTGCAAACACCTGTCTGTATGCTTAATTTTGTACATTAAAACTGCCCACATGCTCTACATAAATACAGGCCTGAACTTGCAGAGGCTTAAATGTAAAGTAGAATTTAGTATTTTTACTCGTATTTGTTCTCTGCAAAGCAATATAGCTATATTGTATTTTGGAGCTGTGTCGAATCCTGACTTAGCTGAATCACTGACTTCTGGCTGTTATGACCAATGATGCACATGGGAGCCCAGAAAATAAAGTTTTGCTTGAAAGAGTCAGTGTGAATTTGTAGGGTCTGGCCATTAGAAACTAAGCATTACTTTGCACATACCTCAACCTGACTTGTTCATGAAGTCATCCACAGAAACCCAACACAGAGAAGCCTGACATTTTTTTTTAAATCCTTGTATTTTGCACAACTCCACACACAGTCATTACTCATGTTTAAAAAGCCACACTAAACAGGAAGACAAAATAGACAGCTGCAAATTAGATTTACACTTTGCAACACATTTCTGTATTATTTAAATTGTAGCTACACAAGCCCTTGCCACACATGTGGACCTAGACTCCTTATAACTATGTGCCATACAGCTGTAGAGTAAAACATTCTCCATCTAGGAGAATATATAATCAGAAAGCAAAACTTCTGGTCAAGATGGGTTCAAAAGTTAAGCAAGTTTAATGAGTAACACACACTGTGCTTTTACAATAAAATTCCTGGTAGCTGATTGAAAGTACATATCACTTATTCCAGCAATCAGTCTCAACTCTATCAAAATCCACTGCCTGTATCTCTGTCATGCTAATTTAGAGTCTTGTGATTTATCCTTATTTAYCAAACCGCGAAACAGAGCAGCTCAAGTTGTCCCCTCTGCCAGTGGGGTCTTAGACAAACTCGGATGGACTTAGCTGCAGCTGTCTCTTTTGTGAYGCTTCTTCAAACCCTGGGATTCCTTCGAAGTGTCCTGCCCATGCTCTAGTAATTGCAGAAACATCTGTGGGCTAAAACAAGTCCCCCCTGCCACATACCTCTGGATGCACAGAGGCATGCTCTGCAAGCTGAAAACTAGAGCAGGGTTAGTCTTTCCTGCCCATTCTCCCAGCTCTCTCTAGCAGCTCTTAATGAATACCTGAACAAGTTCAATCAAGCTGTCAAATTGACTCTCTGACAAGTTAGACATTCTGCTTTTCTTGGTGGTGATTTTGATTAAAAGGACAGCTGAGACAGAATCAAGTTATTCAGATGTTAAAAGCAACTTACTAGGAAGAATGTTGTGCAGGCAGGTACCAGTTCATTGCCCAAAGGCAGTGGGGAAAAAGACATCCAGAGAAAAGGGGCTCTAGCTCTCCAAGCCGGTTGTGAACCCAACCATGATGCAATTCTGGCCATTTGATCATATTTTAAATTACACAGTCTTAACATAATTAGTTTCTCAGCCAGAGAACCAATGAGTTTCAAAGACCAGCTTCACAACTAAAGGATAAGGCCAAATTCTCTGGTTATGGTGTTTAAAATTAGAATCACACTGCTAAAGGTTTGCAGATTATTATACACGTACTACTTAAATAAGTCTGAATTGCAAAATTCTTTAAAAGGTGAACTTCACATCAGTAAGACACAACCTCCACAAAATCCCTCCCGTATGCTTTGGCCAGATAGCAACATTCATTCCCATTGCAGATCACGGCTCCAACTTTGAGGAACAGCAAAGAGGAAGCAAGTAGAGCTGGTTTCCTCCCAGTTGTATTTGCACAAAACTCGCCGCTGATCGCTGATCGGGGAGGAACCCATGCTGATCGTTCTCTCCATGGCTTCAAACACAGCTTCAAACCACTCCCAAGCTGCCAACGACCTTGGCAGAGCTCGAATTACCTGTTTGCAGCAAAAACCCTAACCTACAAAAGCAGACCCAGGCATGACAGTTTCCAMACTACTACACACTCAGAAAACAGCAGCAGCCTGGGCATTCAGCCTGGAGATCGACTTGCAATATGTCATTATTGAAAAACATGTTTGTCTGATATTCCCTAGTGGAATTTAGACCTGCCACAAGACACTAAGATTTCAGAAAGAATGTCACCTATCCAGCAAGGACAGGACAGATACTGCAAAGCAAACAGTCAGCACCATCAGCTATCTGAATGCCAAYGGCAGCTATTTTCTAAGAAATATTTGCCTTCTCCTTGGACAGCCCCAGTAAGAATTATAAAGTTTTGGATGTGAGAGAGTTACAACAGGCAAGTAATAGCAAAACCACACAGTTTCAGCAGGCAAGAGCTGCTATGACTTTATGCCACGTGAAATGCACTGTTTTTTTGTGAGACAGGCAGAAGAAATGTAGCCCTGCTACCTGCTTTTCTTTAATCACCATGAAAAATTAGGATGCTTAACTGCTCCCAAGGAGACAAGACAAGGAGTGTGCAGCAGTTTACATCGTTTTCATTCAATATTTGGGAGCTGTGAGCAGGAAGCTTCAGTGATGAAGGAAGATTGCTGCAGGCCTAGCAGCTATTTCCTTCCATTAAAATGTGAACTATAAAATGGTATTTCTATAGCAATCACATCCACATGGCTTTCAACCTGGAACCCTTCACAAGTTTACCAAGAGAGAGTGCAACAACCATCCCAGAAACAGACATACAAAAAGCACAGACTAAATAATGATACACAAAACCAATATATAGATGCTGTATTAACCAAAGGCACAGATGAATTCCACATGATGAATTTACTGAACAAAGACAGTATATTTACATTTTCATTGCTTATACTTTCTAAAGATCTAATAATTCTAGTGTGAGTAGCAAGATTTCTGTTTTGCCTCTCAAATATAGATGTTTAAGTATCTCTTATAGATAGCGTCCCAGATTATAATCTTCTCAAGAAGGAAAGCACAGATTACTGTGGACTGTATAGCTCTATCATAAATAAGAGCTCACAGACACTACTGTTACATGAACTTTGATAAAGTCATAGTTCACCTCTAGGGCAGAATTTCCATTTTGTACAGGTAAAGATACTTGCATAACTCTATTTAAATATGCCAGCTTCCCTCATTACTCAATAGCTACACAGTTCTTGTTTGTCCTTCTTTTAAATGCACTGTTAACAAYACTAACGAAAGCATAGAATTAAATTAGGAAAAAAAGAAAACCGAAAGAGTTCCCACAGAAATTTTTGCACGTTTTCCCAGGGAGGCTGAAGTTAAACAGTACCCAGGGAAGTCACTCAATTACATTTCCTTCAATTGTTAAACTGAGCAATTGAGCCTGACAGAGAAAGAGATTTGGTAAGAGCTGAGATTATTGCAGCCTTAAATTTACCCTTGGAGCAAAAGCATCATAGACATCACAGGAAAAGGGCTGAAAGACTCAGAGCAAGGGGATGAACTACATAACTTGATGGCCCCTTGAGGTCTGTCCTTGCCTTCCAGTTTGGTTAAGCCATTAAAAAACAAAAAGCAGATATGCCCTGCAGACTCAGCTCTCTTCAGTCACATGCATCTTTCAGGTGCATACAAATTTCATACAAAAACATAAGCTATGAATAGTCCATGGCACTTCTTCCTTCTAAAGGTCTGCACAGAAACTGTTAGCATAATTTTAAAGAATCACTGACAGCTTAATTAAAAGATTCACTAAATGACACTATCTGGAAGAGTTTAATTTGTTATATGCTTTCTTACCTCCAAGGTACAAGATAAATATTCCACCTGCCTCGCTCAGCCAAACACAAACTCAGGTCTGCCAGTAAAACTGAGGATAAAGATACAAATTCTTTGCATGGTTTTAGATTATCTGACTTGAATTAAGCCAGTTGCCAAAGACTGAGAAATGGTTCTATCTAAAAGCCCTGCTAACAAAGCCAGCAGTATTATTCAGAGGAGCCCAGGAGAGCTGCATTTTGAACTCAGCTTGGAATGCATGAGCCACAGACCCGAGGAAATCTTGGCAAGAAAAAGCAGTGCTTCATTCTTTAGTTTCTGAAAGAAGAGTACTGCTAGGAACACCTCAGCAAAGCTTTCCACAAACAAAAACTGAAGACCAGTTCTTATCTGCAAGACTGACAACTTTATCTGAGAGGGAGTGGAAGTGTTAAACAAGAGGACAGAGTTACAGAGTCCCTCTGCTGAAGCCATTCCATTTGTCAGCCCACAATCACCTCCCTCCAGGAGAGGGAGGCAGAAAAATTAAGCATCTTCCCAGCTTGAATCCTTCTCTCAGCAGTTATTTCTCCCAGAGGTGCAGACACAAGGAAATGATAGCTAATAAAATAAAATACATTTAGTATAAGCCTCTCCATCAGCAAGCCTCATGTAGGCCCACACAAATACAAGCCTTCCTATCAGTAGGTTTTAAGCCTATTCACCTTAATGCCACCSCAGGCATACAGGAGGGCCCCAAGTGAGAGAAGAACACAGCATAGATGGGATTTTTGAACTCAAACTGAGATTATCTGGAATACAAGCAACTCCTCATCAATACCTGTGCAACCATTACCAGAAACTATTTCAACACGCTAAGGGATTACAACTTAATCTAAAAAAACCCAGCACTTTAAAATGCATCAGGGCATGAAAAAAAGGATAAGCATTAATGAAAGCCTTCCATCATCAAAGAGAACAATCTACAAGTGTACCAAATAGGTGTCATTTCCTAAAAAAAAACACGCTTTTCCACATTGCACATATGGAGTATTTTAAATGCTAGTGCATGAGTTAGTCACTTCCTATCTGTTGTACTCACTGCACCCTATATTGTACAAATATTTAATGCAAAAGTTAGACATCAATTCTGCTTGGCCAGAGCACTGGAGACACCCCTTAAGGTAACTCAGGCCTAGCAGAACTAACTCATGACACAGACACACCCTCATTATTAACCGTTACGTTCAGCAGCARGGTCACGCTTTTAATTCGCTAGTCAAGAGACCAAAGAGCTCCCGCTTTCTAACCCTACTTCAACACTGTTTTATTTTGTGACCTCAGATAAGTTGTTTGTATTTTAGTTCACCCTTCCACACAACAGGAAAGATCATCTCTCCTCCTAAGGCAGCTACCAAGAGTATTTATGTATCACTGAAAAGGGAACACAGCACTACCTGTTAAGCWTTAGACTCAGTCTCACTTAAGAAAGGTACAAACCTAAGTGCATCTTAGTACAATTAGCAGAAAAGTTATTAGAAAGGATATTTCTGGTTCCTGAGCTTTTTTTTTCCTTACGTTAAACTTGTCTGACCTGTACCAAGCCCCTCTGCTTCAACAGCTAACCCCACCCTCAAGGCTGCATTGGTGCTCACCTTACGTTTCTTGTAACCTCTTCACATTAAGGTCAACACACCAAATATGCCTGAAACATCCATCTTCAGTCTCAACTGCCTAAGTCATGGTACTAACTACAGCTGCAGGTCAATAAATAAATAAATAAATAAATGAGAGATTGCTGTAGCTTCTGACTCATGCTGCTATGCTATCAAGAGAGCTGTAAAGCTAAGTTTCCTCCGCCTGAGGCAATCATTGGGGCCAGAGAGTTCCAACACCGAGGATGGTCCAAGTCCTCCCCTCAGAGCAGCTCTCCCCAAGAGCAGCATTCAGAGGTCCTAATTGCAATTTGCTAGGGGAAAAGAGAAAAAGYGTCAAGCATCTGTAGCTCCAGTGGGATGCAAAGATGCTCAGTCTCCCAGAATCCAGCCCTGRTATTTTGGACACTCAGTCATAAGATTATTTTTACATATATTCACTCACAGGTTGTTAGCGTGATTATACCAACCCTCTGGCACCTTTATTATATAGTCTCTTTTCCCTCCACTGTTTTGCAACACCCACAGATAGCTCTTCTGTTCATTTATACACACACCCTTCTCCCAAACTAGAGCTATTTAAAAAACAGAATGTTTGCAAAATGCTCTAAATTCAYCAAACCACAAAACCCCMAAAACAACAACAACAACAAAAAAAAMACACCYCAAGGGCACACAAYCTCCAGAAAAAGCCTTGCTGTTAATGTGACCATGAAACATAAGAACACAACAAAAAARGTCCAAGTGACGGTGGACTCTAAACCCCACACTACGTAGTGAGCTAAATTAACAGCCAACAGGAAAAAAAATAGTCAACAAACAGAAACACATCTTTAACTCCTCCAGACTTCAAGGGAGAACAGTTTTAAGGTCAACAGAGTAACTGCTACACTTTGGGAACAGCAAGTTACACATTCACACGCAGCAGAAAGAGAATAAATAGCATTTATTAGCRCTATACAATCACTTCCAACATTTCCTATGTGGCTTTGAGTTTGGAGTCAAAAAGATAATCTGAGATACCTCTCTATCTCTGAATTTTAAGGCAAAGCCAAGAAAGCCGCCCCTGCTCAGTAACTTTTTGCTTATGGTGGACTGAGATAAAAAGAGACATTCAGACATCAGTATTTAACTTCTTCCAAGCTCCTGAGTATCTACCCCTCAGCAGAGAGATGAGAGCTCACATCATTTGCAAGTTCACATCAACGTAAAATAAAARCTCACAGCATGCATTAAGCGCACATCTGGGGAGACACGCTCCCCAGAACATGGCTCTGATCAAGACTTTGAAGGGAAGAGGAGGCCACACTCGATGTCCACATTGCCCCTGAGGAGCAGGACTGGCAGGGGAGGAGGAGACAGGGAGTGGGGCAGGCAGGCTGCCCAGGAGAGGCAGAGGGGCGGTCAGTGGGGCAGGCAGCACAGGCAGTGGGGCAAGCAGTTTGCCTAGCACAGGCAGGGCAGCAGTGGGGTGAACAGATTGCCCAGGACAGGCAGTGTGGGCAGGGGGGCAGGCTGTGGGGCAGGCAAGGCAGCAGGTAGGTTGCCCAGGACAGGCAGAGCAGCAGTGTGGTGGGCAGGAGGGGCAGGCTGTGGGGCAGGCAGGTTGCCCAGGACAGGCAGCGGGGTGGGCTATGAGGCAGGCAGGGTGGGCGGATTGCCCAGCACAGGCAGGGCAGGCAGCCTATGGGGCAGGCTATGGGGCAGGCAGGCTGCCCAGCACAGGCAGGGCAGGCAACGAGGCAGCCTATGGGGCAAGCAGTGCAGCAGGCAGGCTGCCCAGCACAGGCAGTGGGGCAGGCTATGGGGCAGGCAGGCTGCCCAGGACAGGCAGTGGGGCAGGCTATGGGGCAGGCAGGCTGCCCAGGACAGGCAGTGTAGGGGGCAGCAGGGGCAGGCAGGTTGCCCAGCACAGGCAGCGGGGCAGGCTGTGGGGCAGGCAGGCTACCCAGCACAGGCAGTGGGGCAGTCTATGGGGCAGGCAGGCTGCCCAGCACAGGCAGTGGGGCAGTCTATGGGGCAGGCAGGCTACCCAGCACAGGCAGTGGGGCAGTCTATGGGGCAGGCAGGCTGCCCAGCACAGGCAGTGGGGCAGGCTATGGGGCAGGCAGGCTGCCCAGCACAGG
>NW_028186566.1:105638-112988 GCF_003343005.1 Rhea americana
CACCGGGGCGGCGTGCCGTGCCGTGCCGTGCCGTGCCTGGAGCACACATCCTGCACGGCCACGTGCGGCGCCCGGCCTGCGGCCGTGACCCCGCGGGGCTTGGCTGGGTGACAGGAGGCCGCTGCCTTGCTCCGGGCCGTGCAAAGTCAGACCTGGCTGCGACACCAAACTCCCCCCCCCCAGTGCTCTTTAAAAGCAGCTGCAGCTGGGGTTTTGAAACAGAGCTCASGTATGAGCGCAGTAGCGCTTTCACTTTGTCACCCACGTTGGATGATTCTGGTGGCTTCAGCCTGAAAACAGAATAAATCTTGAGGGGAGGAAAGATAGGGGAAGAAAAAGCTTCCCCTTCTCCATCTCCCTGCACCTGACAGGAGCTCCAGCCAGACTCACTMAGCAGAGCCCACACTGATGAGAAGATCCCGTTTATGGGACCCTTGGAGCTTCCAGAAAGCCAGGTTATCACCCAGCCTCATACCTGCTCTGCCCTGCGAGCTTCACTCCTCTTAGAGGTTGAGTCATGTCTACAATCCCTGCTCAGCTGGGTGACAGAGACGGAGGAGGTCCTCCAGTATGAAACCTCAGCATCTCCTCTGCTCCTACTGAGAGGTGCATTGCTTTTCTGTAATAGAATGAAGTAGACATTGTTTTGGAAGTAATTGGTCTGCTGAAATAATTTGTCCTAAGTAGGAAAGGAAAGTTGTTTGGGCAGCTTGTATAAACCTGGAGGAGGGATCCTAGACACTCCAGCACGTGTAACCCCATAGTGGGTTACATTGGTGGGAGGGAGGGGGATATCAATGCACCAGCCATCCTTCCAGSCACACAGGACCCCATGACTGACATGGAAAAAAAGGAAAACACTGTAGCTGCCAGGAGAAGCACAGCATCACCCTAATGCTTGTTTAAAGCAGAAGGAAAAATTACATTATTTTGTCATTGTGGGGAAAACCTCCTTTCAATTCCCTTGCAGCAGCACATTCAGCGATGGCACTGCTTCTCTCCCCTCCCAGAACCACTGGTGGGGCAAAGCTGCATCAAATGTGCTCCCCAGAGTGATCAGGCTCTCCCCAACACAGGGCATSCACAGCACCTGGTAACCCAGGGCCTCTTCAGCTTTTCTCAGCTGCTCTGCCACAAATGAGCAGGATACCTTCACAGGAAGATCTCAAATAGGAGGTCAGAACAGTACACAAACATACCAAGCTTTTTACACAAGAACAGAGGAGGAGACCTAGGCAGCTTCTGCTCATATAAACACTGCTCGTGGGATTAGCAAGCACAGCCTTTGAAGAACAYGTTTACCTTTTGTTATCTGCCAGGAGATAATGTGAGGCTGCAGCAGTATTTACTTACAAACTCAGCACCAAGGCATTTTTTACCATCTTTCTTTTCCTGACTCAAAAAGGCTCCATAAAGAGCCAACCATGCTTAAATGTTTTTATGTTTTACAGGGTCAACATTTCTACAGAAATCGGCATGTTAGAAAATACGGATTCAAGCAAAAAGCAAGCAACAGGACAAAGACTGTTATCAGCATCCAGAGCAGAGCTGCTAACAACACAGCACAGCAAGAATTAGGAACCACCCAGTTGGGGGCACACAGATGCCTTTTGCTGAGACTCCAGAAGCTTTTTGGATATTTCACCTCTCCTGTTTTGCTCCCCCAAATATGAACTGAGGGCAAGTGCAGGACACGCACAGCATCTACATTACAATTAGCAGCACCGCTCCTCGCTCCAGGGGCGTGTTGCCCTACGAAGAACTCYCCAGAGCTTGCTTCCCCTTGGGTGGTACTCACTGCTAGTCTGTCCCTGCTTTTAAAATTACTGTTTTCTCTACCAGTCCCTGACTTGCTCATCTCACTGAAGGAGAACATAACCCTTCCTCCTAGAAGCAAATGGTAACATAAAAGTATGCTGATTTGGGCCTTACTATTTGAATTCCTTGCTTCACATTTGTTTAAAATGCTATGTTTACTGAAAATCCAACACAAAGAAGCAGCATAGAATATGGTCAGTACTAAAACAGCAGTAAAATAACAGTTAGTATAACAAGAGTAAAACAGGACAGAACACATTCACTAACCATGGGATCCCTCCTCATTCATCCCATTACAGATCAGGCTGCTAGCCTCCATCAGCAGGGAGCAGAACAAATCAGAACCAGCTGCCACAGTATGTACCAAATTCCTATGAACACGATCCACTTTTGCTCTTACTGGATAGAAGAGAGCACATGGGAATAGCCCTGTTCTGTAAACGTGTAACATACAAAACAGGGGAGAACAGATCATCTTCAGGCATTAGATGATTCAAGGAATGATTACTACAYAGAGTTGATTTCCAGCCTGTGAATGTATAAAGCCATTTCAGCCGTAGCTCTCATAAAAACAAAAGTTCACTGCAGCCTCACAAGCCAGGCATTTGCCTCAGATAGTCCAGCTCAGCTGTAACTGCAAATTAATTCATGACACTTTGTTTCCCCCCCTCAGACTTCATGTACAGATGCCTTGTAGCTCCAGCGCTCAATGGACTGATGATTTACTGAGCTAGGCTTCCCTTCTGACCTGTCCACAGCTCTCGGAGCTCCACTTTACAGCCAAGATCTCTCAGTGCAGCTTTGGCCACATCATCACAGTCCTTGTGTGTTGCACGAGCTTCTGTTATTAGGTTCTCAGCTCCCATCTCTAAAATGGGCTGAGAAAAGTCCCGACTCCGAGAGACTAGGTTGCGGATCAGCATGCAAGCCTGTTTCTGAGAAGACAGGTAAATGAGAGATATTAGCATCTTTTGTAGAGAAATGGAAGAAAGAGCAGATGTAGGGAGTCCTGCATACCCATTAAATACATACACATGCACACACACACACACACACACACACACACATATCTTCCAATTCTTACACCTCTAGCAGACTCTTAGAAAGAGGCTGCAGCTATCTTCCCAACATACTCACAACCTTCTGGTATTTGTCAGTAAAGGACAAAATCCCTATGAGGCAATGAACACTACCAGCACTAATCCTGAATTAAGAATCAAGAGCTCTGAGGCAAATACCTGTACAGCCACTTCCTTTGGGTGTGCTTTCATAGCCTGGAGAGCTGCCAAAGCCCCTCCACCTTCCATGATGACATTACAGTTCTCAGGTTTGCGTAAAGCCAACATGCACAAGGCTGCACAACCTTGCTCACAGATCTGCAAAACAAAGAGGAAGAGGGATTCACCAGCTGAAAATGTTGCATTAAGGGAAAAATGTTTTTTTTACAAAAAGTTTCTTCCATTGAAACTTCCTGCTTCTCTAGCATGTAAACCAAGTTCCACACTGTCAATTACATCAGATCGAAAATAAGTGGCTGAAATCTGACCTGATATCAGCCTCACAGGTGTAAATGACTATCCCATATCCGTTTCATTCAGAAACAAGAAACAGTTTCTTTTCRTTTACACAACTATTTGCCAAAGCACGCACTTAACCACTCTACAACAAGTGGATATTAAAAGGTTTAACACATTGTTCAGGTTAGGAAAGGAATGTTAAATGCAACCATTAACAGCTATGCTTAGATGACTATGCTCAGAATGTCTGTTCTTTGCACAGACTGCTTTATCACAAGTCAAAGCAATACTGTGGGTTGTTGCCCCACAAGATAACACTGCTATATCATGAGCCCCAAAACTGATCTCCAATCTCAGCCTCACTGGGACATCATCAACTAATTTGCTGCGTACCTGAGGATTGGCAAGGTGATGGCTTATAGCCAGCACAATGAGGTCCGTTCCCCCAGCATTAACTATGGCATCTTTCACGTCATCATTACCTGCAACTGCTCGGATGGCACTCAGCACCTGCTTMACCACATCCTGTATTCATCAAGAAAAAAATAGCTTAGACAACAAGAGAAAATGTTTCACAAACTTTTGAACAGACCCCTGCAACTCCACTGAAAAAGTTCTAATTCTCAGCTATGAAGAGCAACATTATTCTCAGACACTCACATCTCAGGCACAATTTCTTGCTAGAAAGAATAATAAGGAATCTTCTTTATATTGAAAGRGGTTTTCAAAGAAGCTTAAAGAATCAAACACCAACCCTTTGGGATTCAAGTATCTAAATCCTCTTGGACCTCTTCTAGCCAGGGCTGTGGGAAACCAGAAGCTCAGCTTTTTGGGGAGCAATGAGAGCTCTGCTCATGGAGGGCAGAGTGAGACAGTAGTAGTGAGGRCAGAGGAAGTAACAGTGAAAAGGGAGTTAGAATTTCTGCATTCTTAGCTTTGACAGARGACATGTAACCTCGTTCTGTAGATCAGGCTGTAAAAAGGGAGGCAGACAGGTGGCTGGGTTTCAACCCTAAATGTACCTAAAATTATGCATATAGTCTAAGGCTTATTCACAGCCAGGAAAAGTACTCTCTGTTGTTTTACCTCCAYGCCCAAGTACACTTTATTTCACTCACTGGATGGTCAATGCAGTCAGCAAGGAGAGACACCATAAAATGTAAGCCCCCAAGGTCCACAATCTCTTGACAGAATTCATTTCTGACAGAAAGACGAGAAAGAGTGGCACACAGTTCACTGAGAACACTGGCGTTATCTGTGAAAGCTGCAGAGGAAAGATGATGAACAGAGTAAGTACAAGCAAGGAAGGATGCTAGCAGAATCAAGGTGTTTTACTGTGCTTCATAAAAAGAAAAAAAATCAAGCAGGGGAGTGAATTTCACTTTGCACATTAGAACACATCACCACAGATGACAACTTGTGCACTCCATATCTCTAGATATGAGACAGAATGTCTTTCTTTGGCTCACAAAGGTCTTTTATAGTAAGAATGCAGCATCCTGGCAGGGATAATGGGTGTGTAAGCTTGCACTGGGCTATAAAATACTCACTAGACAGACTGACAAATAGCTCTGATAACTGTCACCTTGGTATTTTTGATAGCTTCTGAAGCAATCATTTTTCTCTTTCAGGGCACATTTTTATCAAACGAATTAAACACCATTTTAGCAGCATATTTCAAAGACATCTCTGAGAAGCTTCAGTTACTACAAAGCAGTTTCAAGATGAGATAGTAAAAATTATTTGAAATTAGAATCAACAGTCACGGGGTTGACTTTACCTTTTGCAGCTTCAATGAGGACCCTTAACCCGTCATTTTCCAATACAATCATTTTGGCATGATCATGAGCATGACCAAAGGGCACTCGGATGTCATCATCAAATGTCATGATCCTGAGTGCTGAGGAGGCCACTCGAACGACATCAGCACTGTCTCCATGCTGCACGATAGCTCCAGTCAGAAGTGGCAGAACTCCGCCTTTCACAAGGTCCTGACGATTCTGCTCATGTTTCAGACACGCGTGTCGAATGCATCGGATCCCAGCTAGTGTCATTTCGGCATCCTCTGCTCGTTCTTTCAGAGTTTGTAGCAGCAGATTCTGGCCAGCAGAGTCAAGTAGGTCTGGCTGCCCATCCAGGATGGCAGACAGAGTATAAAAAACTTTCAGCATTAAATTTCTGTCTCCGGAAGCCAGCTGGGAGGCAGAGAATACCACAGAATAGGCACCATGCTGCCCAGCCAGGTAGCGGAAAGCCAGCTGTTCTTTGCATTGCTCCGCGAAGAGCRCTAACTGCTCGGCCATTTCAGTGAGATCGGAGTCAGCAACAGATCTCCTGAGGGAATCTAAAGTCTGAAGAAGAGAACAAGAGTTATTTTCTCATCTGAACCGAGGAGGAACAAGAGCAGTTCYTTACAGTCAGTGACACTTGTTTGCTTATAGTAATTTTCTCCTTTTAAAACAAATTTGGCATAGCTAAGAAGCAACTGTTCTGAAGAGCAGCATTTTGTCTTTAGGCACAGAACAACTGGAGGAATGTGAGTTTCTCTGTACTTCTGCCACTGATGTCATTCTAGAGCAAGAGGATCTYCAATTGGTACAAGGAGGAAATTTAGTCTGCTCTGCAAGTACCACTCAGTACTTGGCCTCTCTGCCTAGACTGATTGGAAAAAACCTRCTCTAGCGATCGTTTTTGTGCTGTATGTCAGTCTGACCATTAGTAAGTGACTGGCTCACATTAGTATGTCCCACAAATGGCAGTGGCATGCACCAGTAGCTTTCTATTCTTGCTAGACAGGGACTGCACTGAATCTTTCTATCTATCTGCAGAATGGCTTGTTTTCATTAAAATTCTTGTGTTGTTTGACTTTACCTGTCYGCAACAGAATCTCTGCACTTTCTTGTCAGGAAATACTGATATTTGGTACTTGCTTAGATGCTTCAACCAGCAAATGCAGACAGCTCTTTGAACACTTACATTATTATTCCTAGTTTGCAGGCAGGTGGGATTAATCATTTGTTCAAGAGCTCACACAGAAATTGGGCAGAAGCCACGTCTTGAGACACTTAGTCTATTAAACTGTGAGACAACACTGATCCCTGAAAAGCAACAGAAATGTTTACTCTTACCAATAAAATTTCATGTTTTTGCTTTTGGCCATTTTCAGAGGTAGGCTGCTGCACGGCTTTCACAATATTACTTAGATCAACACCTAAGAAGCAAAAATTAGAACAAGATTAATAGAAATGCAGGATCTTGAGTAAAATTAGTCAAGTTAAATCACAGTAAACAAAGTGTGGTGCATCATGAAACTGAAAGGTTGCCAAAGTTCTGCATCAGTTCTAGCTAAATGTCAAAAGGAAAAAGTAAGTTCATTTTTATTCTCCGAATTGAAGCTTACAGTTTCAATTAAAGGAGTGTTTCAGTCATAACTACTCCACAGAACCATGTATTAATGGTTACTAATGTATTAATTAATCCATAAATCCATGCATYAATAGCATCTATGTTTCATATCACAAAAGCTTCACTTCAGTACTGGATGGTCAATTTTTGCATACTTTCTTACATTTTGTGGTATCTGAAACTTCAGCCTGTAAAAACCTGAAACAGCAAAAATAGATGGATTTACAATACCTTGGGCCTCAAATTGCTTCACGGCTTCTCTCACAGCCTCTTCTGGATCCATTTCAAACTCCATAATATTTTCTTGCACTGCATCATCAAACGTTTCCTGGGCAATCTGCTTGGATCCCATTTTATCGAAGTATTGGAATGGGATGAACTGGTTTCCTGTCCTGTCACTAGAGAATCCTCAAAATTAGTTTTGGTGAAAAATAATAATAATTCTAAAGACTCGGCTGAGCAGAGACAAAGAAGTCAACCGGCTCTTGGTCAAAGTGAAAGCACCGAACTCGAGCGCCAAAGGGATGATTTTTGTTCGTTTTTTTCAGTCAGTGAGAGCCGCGCCGGCAGCCTGCCCGGGCGGGCCGGGCCCCGAGGCCCCGCCGCTCGG
>NW_028186566.1:114088-132301 GCF_003343005.1 Rhea americana
TTTGATGCTGTAGTGCAGGACAAAGTTAAAAGGTACCGGATGGAGCGGAGCGATGCTATGGAAGACACCATCCATCACTTCAAAGGTAATGAAAACCCCGGCGTGACGTGCCCTGCGTTGTAACAGCTGTTGTGGCAATGCTCATCTTGGTCGCCTAAAGGAGCACCTGYGCCGGTATTCTTCCTCGTCCTTTTTCTACTTAATAACCTCACTGCTTGGTGTGACAGCCACTTGTTTCAATGTGGAGTGCAGATTCCAAGGAAAAACTGAATTTCAAACAATGGAATTCTGTTCAGGCTGCCTCTGAGAGTGCGTCTGATTTCARGGAGGTCTCCGGAAATGGCATCGTGGGGTGAAATTCTCTTGATGCCTGATCAGTTAAATGTTGGAGTGCATTTGGGGCGTTTGAGTCTCTCCGTTTCATGTTATTTTTAAAGAAAGAAAAAGCTAAAAGCAAGAGATTAGTCAGGTGAATGTGTACAGTACATAATCTGCTCATTCTTTTATCTAAGTTTTTCAAGATGTCTGGAGTAATTATACAGATTGCATGCTTAGCAAGTTAGGTCAGATGTTTAAGAAAACATCTTTTATGTTTTCTTGAAGTTTTCTAAGCTCTAAAGGAACAATTTAATTTAAATACTTAGTCTGTTCATGTATCCTTTATTTTCTGAATTCAACTGTTGAAATTAGGGAATAGGTGAGATTCCTGGCTATTTTGCAGGGATTTCTAGTGTTTCTGTCTTTAATGTTGTAGAAACAGTTTCCTTCAAAAATTAACTTGTTCTTTAAATCTCAGTGAACTGTGTAGCAGTTTGTACAAAATATGATCTGTTGTTCAGTTCTGATATTCAGTATGAAAACAGAACATGTATGCTATCAATCTTTTTAGATCTGAGAAGCTTGATTCTTTTCTGATTCTGAGAAGCTTGATTCTGATTCTTTTTGTCTGTTTGTTTCTAAGAAGCATTATGAACATGATATTTGAATCTTCCTAGGCTGAGAAAGCAGTGAGCAAAGGGGAAAAGGAGATTGCAGCAGAATTTACATTTCTGCTTTAACTATATCTGAAAAGGTTTTAACAAATTGTTTTGTCGTGAATGTCTAGGCATTTTTAATCGTTGGTTGATTTTGGTTATTATGAGTTATTCAAGACGTATATGAAAGTAAATWGGAGTATCCTAAAGCTAGATATGGATACTGTATCTCAAAGTTTTGGAGTGTTGAGTGTTCAAGTGTCCAAAYGTGCTTGTGATTTTTTTCTTAATATTGCTTGCTGTACAAGGTATGTATTCAGGTCTTTATCGTTGCAGCTCATTCAAGGCCAGTCCCAAGACCAAGATATGAAGACAGTTTTCATGATGAGGGAAGATACACTCAWGAGGACACCCAACATCATCCACATGATGACTGGAGTGAAGGCCCTAGAGATGAGTATCCGGGACCATCTTACAGATCTAGTAGCCCTCTCATAAGGAAAGATAACTATTACCATGAACAATATGGCCGTCCAGCATCTCGCGACCGGGAGTATGGGCGCCCGGCTTCTCATGACAGGGAATTTGGCCGTCCAGCATCTCGCGACCGGGAGTATGGGCGCCCGGCTTCTCATGACAGGGAGTATGGGCGACCAGCATCTCGTAACCGAGAGTATGGGCACCCGGTCTCTCATGACAGGGAATATGGGCGCCCAGTCTCTCATGACCGGGATTATGGGGACCTGGCTTCTCATGACCAGGACTATGGCCACGCTGATCCCTGGGAGTCCACTGGACCACATGAAACTGACTTTAGTTCTTCAGATATTTTAGGTGATTTTAGATCACCAGGACTCATGGAAGATGAATACAGTAACATGGAAGGTCAGGAGTATGATATGGACTTTGGAATTCAATCTGACAGTGAGTTCAGACCCCCGATACGGAGGGGAAACATTGGAAGGGGAAGAGCTCTGCGAGGAAAACGTATTACAAGGGGCACTGCCAAAACTAAAGTATTCAAAGGAGATATCAAAACTCCCCTAAAAAGATGGAACACTAAAAAGCTGCAACCAGAGCCAGAAGAGAAGCCAACTATGCAATCTGATCAAATGCCAGAGACTGCTGAACATCCTAACCAGAGGCCGGTGACCCTCCAGCGCCCTAATCAAAAGCTGCCTCTACGACCTAATCAGAGACCAACTATAACAGCCCAGAGACCTATCCTCAGGCTTCCAAAGCCTGCACATGTTTTCAGAAATCTCAGTTTTGACCTTGTGGACAAATCTGACATTTTTTCAACATTTGGAATAGAAATCATAAAATGGGCTGGATTTCATGCAATAAAAAATGATGCAGAATTTTCTCGGCTCTTTGGAGCTCTCTTTGAGCTAGAGACAGAAACTTGTGCAAAAATGCTTGCTTCATTCAAATGCTCGCTAAAGCCAGAACACAGAGATTATTGTTTCTTTACTATCAAGAGTTTACAACATGCTGCTCTGAAAACTCCCAAAGTGGACAATGAGTTTTTAAATATGCTATTGGACAAGGGTGCTGTGAAAACGAAGAACTGCTTCTTTGAAATAATAAAACCTTTTGATAAATACATAATGAGGCTCCAGGACCGTCTACTAAAAGGWGTTACACCTTTGCTCATGGCCTGCAATGCCTATGAATTAAGCATTAAGACAAGTGGTTTCAGTAATCCCAGAGAAATGGCAAATGCTTTTGAGACCACTGTTTCTCTTTGTCGTAAGTCTTTAGCACTTCTGGGTCAGACCTTCGCRTTAGCATCTGTTTTCAGGCAAGAGAAAATACTTGAAGCTGTAGGCCTCCAGGAAATGGCTCCTGCACCAACATTATTCCCCAATTTTGATGATTCAACATTGTTTGGAAGAGAGTACATAGAAAATTTGAAGGCTTGGTTGGAGAAAAGTGGGTATCCAATTCAGATGAAAAAAGCTGAGCCGGAGTCCACAGCACAGCTTAAAAAACCCTCTCCGGACACAGAAATTAAGAGTAAGTGAAATGCGGTAATATACTTTTCTAGTACATAGTTTTGTTACTTTTCACCAGGATTTTACCTCAAATTTTTGTGATTTTTCTTAGGTCAGGAATTCCTAATGCTGGAAATTCTGTGTAAATCTCTGGCAAAGGTGCACCATGTAATACTATCTGCTATAGCAGTAGCATTCAACTCCATGCCAGGCTATGCAAATGAAAGCATGTCTCCTTCCTCCCCTCCACTGCACGTACTTACACTTCAAATTTAGGATTTTTACCTTGTGCCCTTGGCTACTGCAGCTCTCCTACCATCCAACATAGCAGCCTCAGGCTAGGGAGCCCAGGATCACACACGTCTGCATGTCATAGCTCACCAACTAACTGGCCAGCTGGCTAAGTTACAGAATAAGTATTTCCAAGTAAGCAAAGTTATGAGATGTTACCATTGCCACTGACACAGGCATATTCCTTCAAAGTTGTTTGTATACTACTCTTTAGGAATAGTACCTTCTTTACTATATCAGGCCATCTAGTTCATCCTCTCTAAAGTATTTTCCTTTCCTTTATTTCCTAAAGTAAATCCTCTATGAAGTAYGCATTACTATACTAATCTGTTTCTTCCTCTTTTTGGACTTCAGCTACTTCAGCAGTGAGGTTTTACAGCACTGACACTGTATGACTAATAATTTGCAATTTACCCTTTCAAAGTAGTGTTCAGATATATTTACTTTGCACAGAATTCTTTCAGTGCTATAAGTAATTGCCACTTAAAAGATGACTCATCTTGCTCAGTATGGCAAAGGATAAGTTTCTTAAACCATGATGCTTCTCATAATGTTGGTTTAAAGTGAGTTAAGAAAACTGTCAGAATTTCTGAGGTTTCCTTAACTTATTTTGATATCAAGTGAAGCCTTTTTTGTGTTGATATGTTGAAAAATTGTGTCAGTATGTCAAAATAATAGAAAGAGAATATATTGATACCCTGTTAATGAGAATAATGAAATGATTCTGTATTATTTCTTCTTTCAGTCCCACAGCGAGCTGATCAGAAAGTTGTAGAGACAATTGAAAAGCTAGTGAATAGCATTGTTTCAGGAACCTTATCTGCCAAAGAAAGAAACGCTCAAAAGAACTGTCCTGAGTATTGGTAGGTGTGCTTGTGCAATTAGAACAATATGTCATAATACTACTTTGCTCTGAAGATACTTAGAATTTTAATATTTCACTTAATGAGTGCAAAGCCTATGATATATTTCACCTGACTATTTGAAAATATTTCTAAAGCTAATTAATTATMGTTCTTAATATCCCTGGAAATTGTCCTGGTGCTTTCTTTTGTCTAGTAGACCAAATTGCTTTTAATCTGTCAATACTGACTGTAAGTCAATTCAAATACAAGAGGTTAAAAGCAATCTGCATTTACAAAGTGAAAATACTAAGCTAATATAGTTAACTGCTACATTAATTATATATAAACTAATGTATATATGACTTGTGGGTCTAGTGTTCTACAAATAATACTCGAAAAAGAAAGCTGAGACACTCCAAGTGTAATGATCTTTTAKTATGACAGCATATCTCTATGTGCAAATTGCAGCATAACTGGTTAATTACTAGCCAAATAATTTATGTCTAAACTCTCTGTCATTTGCTTGCTTGACATAATTTTTTTTACTTACTGCTTCAGAAATGGAGTTGCCTTTTACTCTGAGTGTTGAAAGACCTGTGCAGGTGACTGTTAGTGCAGTAACCTGACTATACCTCTCAAAAATGATCAGTTGTTAGTAAGTTTCCAATATGAGAATTTGCCRTTAGTTGTGCTTTTGGCTTGGACTTTAAATTTATTTATTTCATTTTTATTTAGGTTCTTGTCTGAAGAAGATAGTCTAGAATACAAATACTACAGACTGAAGTTATCAGAGATGCAAAGGCGGACGTCGTCTGACAAGGAAGCAGGTGGTGAGGGCAGAACACTAGAAGAATCTGCAACGGAATCAGTAAGGGCCATGTTGTATGCCAGGAAAGTAGCAAGTATTAAGAGAAGAYTATTCAAAAGAAAAAGACTTGGAATTATTGCGCAACGCGGAATTCAAGGAAGGAAGGTGAGGAGGGCAACGACAGGGACACAGACTGTGCTGTCAGCTGGTACAATGCTGAAACACCAAGACAAGCACATCCAAGGTTCAGTCCAGTCAAAGCCTGTATCAGAAACCAATGTGGCTGAAAAGAGTTCTTCCTTAGATACAGCTGGGTCCTCACAGTGTGCCACCAGTCTGGAAGTCTCTTTGCCAGTAGAAGAAGGGGCAGATTCTGAAGACTTATTGGCACCACCTGAACTTTTCCCACCRTTGTCCTCTCAGTTTCCTGATGGTAAGTGAAGATGCAAGATCTGACTTTAAAATGATAAAAGAATTAAGATTCCATAGAATGTTCTATGCAAAATTCTAATCTTTTTTTTTAGTTTGCTAAAGTAGATATAGTTCTCAACTGTATYGACACTCCAGTGCTTTGCATGACCATTCTGTTTCTTGCAGTGGATTCTAAAACAATGGAAACTGCTGAAAAACTGGCCAAGTTTGTTGCTCAGGTAGGACCAGAAATTGAGCAGTTCAGCATAGACAACAGTGCAGATAACCCGGATCTTTGGTGAGTAACCTACGTGTTCATCTATGTAAAGCTGGCCAATAAGAAAAATAAAAATACATCTAAACAATTATTAAAGAGATATTTCCTTTTATTATAGCCYTCTTTGTCTATCTTGTGGTCACTTAAGAGATGTTTGTTTTTATTTAATATGTTTGGGAACATGGGATTTTGAGCACTACTCCATATTGTCCAACTCAGCACCTCCATTAATTGTCAATATCTGAACTATCTAAGGAGAAAGATAAACATTTCTCCCAAATGCACGTATGTACTGAAACACACTTTTTCCTATCCTAAGTCATCAGCTTGTGTCCTGAAACAGTGTTCTGACAAAGTATTTTCCAATCTTGTTAATTATTTTTTTTAATGAGGCTTTAAATAACAATGCTGTTGAGTGCTCTCATGTAGATTAGCAGAAGCTTTTCAGTTTTAGTGGTACTGTGCAAACAGAAGTGGGGCCCTACTACCTCTTCTGTCTTCAGAATCAATGAAGCTCTTTCCAGATAGACCCCTTGACTGAAATTTGGAAGACCCGAGTAATCTTCTCGGGTTGGCTCTTTGTCTGCTTGGTGATCTYGAACTAGGATCTTGTCTTTGTCTTAGTCTCCTCATCTATAATAATGAAGATAATCATGTTGATACCTTTTTCCAAAACAGTTTGAGAACTGCTGATGAGTATCATTCTGTAAGATTTTTCAGGAGAATAATTCCTGGGTTTAGTCCATGTTATAAGGAAATCCTGCAATACTTCAAAACACTACTAGAATGACCCTTCAAAAATGGCTAAGAGATTTATTTGTAGTGTCTTGTTTCARGCTAGCTAAAGAAAATATTTTTGACGTTATTTTCACTGTAATTCTTGCCTAGGTTTCTACAGGATCGAAATAGTTCTGCTTTCAAATTCTACCGAATGAAAGTCTATGAGTTATGTCCATCTATTAACTTCAGTGCTGTGTCAGAAACAACTGATGCTGAGGAAGGTACTAAACCTGAAGAGAGAAATCTGGATGTTTCAGAAGAGGAGGAGGAAGAGGATGAAGAAGAAGAGGAAGAAGATAACGAGGAGGAAGCTGAGTTTGAAGAGGATATCTCTCGGCCTTTGGAAGAAATTGAAATGGAAATGGAGCAAGCAGAGGAGGGAGAAGAGGAAGACTTCTCAGCAGGTAGAATTGAGGAGAACCTAGCTGAAGAGATGATTTCCAAAACAGGAGAGGAAATTTCGACAGGTGAAATGCAGCTAGCCACATCATGTGATGGTACTATACCAAATCTGTCAACACAGGCATCTACTCCTGTTCCTGGTACCCTATTTCCTCGCAAACGAATCAGCAGCAAGTCACTGAAAGTTGGTATGATTCCTGCCTCTAAAAGGATATGCCTCATAGAAGAACCAAAAGGTGAATGTTATTTGAAAGATATTTTGTACATATCAACAGGAAATTCTTGCATTTCTTTGTATTTTGTACTGTGTTACTGATTGTTATAGGCTGAAAGAATTACATCTCTTTAATGCAAAATGAGTATGCTGTTCATTTAATATGTTCATTCAAATGACACAGAAAAATCCGATTAATGGGTAACAGTTTTTGTATTCTAGTGCAATATCAAAGTTTTGCTTCTAGTTTGAGATGTTCTGTCAAACATCATTCCTAAAAATTCTCTGTGTAAATGTTATCCTTTCTCTGCTGCTTAGAAGACCACAGTAGTAGTTCTGGGGGCATTTATTTCATCAATGTATGGCAGGCTGAAACAATCCTAAGCCTAGCAGTGAACATATTTTGAACGTTTGAGTACTCTGAATATATTTAGATCAAAAAGCTGTAATCCAGAACTACTATGAATTCACCCATTAAATTTTGTCAGTATGGCCACAGAGATTTTTTTTTGTGTGTGTGTGTCATGATGTTTTAAGACTTGAGAAACAAGTACTTATTACTGCATGTGCTCTGCAGCTACTTTAACAAATGTCTTTTATCTGCATAATTGTGTTTATCGATAAATGTTGTTGTTAATGTTACGAAATAATGTACAATAATCTAATTTAAGCCCAGTCTGAATTTTCTATAAGAGCATTACAGAAACTCATGGAAATGAAAGATATAAAGTTCTTACAGAATGTCATCTACCAGTGCGTTGCTGGCATGTTATGTCCAAGTAAATAGAATGCTGCATGTACCTTTTGTTCTAAAAGGGAAGGATGATACTAATTTCCTTTTTTTGTCATTAAGAAAAAAGCATCGTACTCTTTTTTTTTTTCTTTTTTTTTTCCCTGTTTCTTGATGGCACTGGTTTTAGACTAGGGTGTTGAGTTAAAATCCCACTCGAGTATGTATTTTTGGAGTTCTGTATTAAAATTGGTTGTCTTTACAGCCGAATTTTGTCTTTGATTTGACTTGCAGTTCATGAACCTGTCAGAATCGCTTATGATAGGCCTCGTGGTTGCCCAGTTACAAAGAAGAAGAAGGTAAAGAACTCTTCTGGTTTGCTATTGCATTCTGAGAATCAGCTGTCTTTAAAAGAGACAGCCTCTGTAARTGAGTCATTGTCTTAAAATCAATTAAAACCTGAAGAGCTTGACCTTGGAGAAGACTGGACTAAATCTGAGGGGAACCATGGCTCCTGTTGTCTCTTACTATCTGTGTCGAAATTAAAAACATCTTAAGTTTGAGCCTTACTGAACAGCTGTGTGTTTAAACACACATACAAAAAGAAGGGGGAGAGGGGGAAGCAGCAAAGCTACATTTATCTCTAAGCAGTGAAAACCATTTGGCAGGAAGTAAGGTACTACTATGGTACAAATAGTGTGGACTATTTGTTGTTTGTTTATTTCTTGCTGTGGTAAGACCTCTTAATAGACAAACTAGGCTTTTTTTTTTTTCCCTCTGTCTGGTGAAATGTTACAGTTTTCTAAATTTGGTGAAAAACTGTTTTGCCCACTTATGTTTTTAATAACAAATACTGAATAATATGATGACTGACTCCCTATTAAAAATACAGAACTACATTTTAAAATATAAAAGGGCACTATTTTTCTACAGTGTACTCTATTTTAGTTAAACAATTTGAAAAGTTGAAATACATTTGTTAATACTCTTTAAGCTGGTAAAGGAGATTAGTTTACTCTGACAGACTTTGTGTGGATGGAGAAATGCAGCTTAAAAGATAAATATCTTTTATATCTGTATATATAAATATCTGTATATCCATAAATTTAAACACAATTAACTTTTTTTTTTTTTTGAGGAAGTTAAATACATAGTCTGTCTCTCTATAACAAGAAAGCCCATCCTTGTTTCTCTGTTCTGTTTTTTTTTTCCTCTCCACAGAAACCTAAAGATTTAGAATTTTCACACAAGAAACTGACAAACAAAAATGTGGGTTTCCAGATGCTTCAGAAGATGGGCTGGCAAGAAGGACATGGCCTCGGTACAAGAGGAAAAGGAATCAGAGAGCCTGTAAAAGTGTATGTAATGGGAACAAACTGCAGAAATTTGACAGCTGTGGAAAAGGCTAGGATTCTAGCAGTAACTGGGTATCTAACCCACCTAGATACAGCTGGTTCAGGGTTTTGTTTCCTGTTTATCTCTGGCCTCAGTAAAGTTGAGCATGCAGACTTCACACACTTCCTGGCTAAACTGGGCAAAGTATGGTTTAAAAGGTGGCTGTCCAATCTGATATCTGAAGGCTGCAGTGTGTGGTTGCTTTCTAAAGGTATATGGATGTCCCCCTCCTTCAGGATATTTGGTGGGGAGGAGTTGTTTTTTTAACACACAGTATTACCCTGGGAATCTCCTTGCTATGATGACAGGTACATAATATATAAACAGACTTCAGGAATATCATACACAATACTATTAGTTTAGGCAGCAAAATCATTTTCACTGTAAATATGTGATTCATTCCACTGCATACTGAAAGAGGTAAGTGCATCTAGCAGAAGGTAAGTGTGCTTTTTTCTTTAGAACATTTTGGTTTTGAATCTTGATTTTTGTCTTTTGCTGTGACCAATGTCCACTGCTGCCTGCATAGAGAATGGATATTATGTCTTCAACACTGACAGAATAATGGGACAGAAACAATTTATTTCTCTTTGAACCCATGTGACAAGCTCTCTAGTTCACACAAATAGTTTGTGGGTTAACTGTCTACTTTCTCCAGGGTTTTCTATTTTCTCTTCATGCCTTGGACAGTACTGGTCATTTTAGTCTGGTAAAAACAACTTTTAGTTGTTTATCTTCCCCCCCCCCCCCATCCTCTCTTAGAGCACCTTGTGGTCCAGTAGCCATCACTATAGTTTCCATATTTCTTTCTTCAGCAGCAAATGTACAGTGAGAAAGTTACCTTGCCTATAGCTCTTTTGTGTTCACCAGTGTTGGAAACTTGGTTCTTACTCGCAAAACTCTTGCTGAGACCAAAGCTTTTGAGTAACTTTTTGGATTCTGTAGCTCCTGGGACAAGTCTCACTGCACAGCTAATAATAAGCTATCTGCTTGCATCTGTTYTGACGGTTAGCCCACCACATTCTAAGTTTGTGGCCTTCTCTGAGAAATGCATTTCTCAGTATGTGAAAATACACTTTTTCCAACTCAAGTCCATTGCTGTGTCACTCTTGTAAAGATAGCTGCAAAGAGCAGTAAAGATGTGCTTTCTGTAACTCTTACAAAAACTTGTTGACCTCTTCTATAAGGTAGAGAGAGTTACTTAGATAACTTCGTAGCACTGACTGCTTGCACTTCTCTACTTTCCATCAAAGTCACTCTTTGGACAATAATACTTTGAGATGATTTGAGTGAGGAAGAAACCAGTGCAACTTAATGTTTTGCTTTCTCTTGGTAGTTACTTYGATACAGTGCAGGTTTTTCACTTAGTAATGTGCAGTCTCCACTCTTCCCCTTTTAAAATTACTAGCTCTTCTATTGATGACTTGTTTACAAGTTGTTTCAGTTATTTAATCTTCTTTGAGGAAAGAGGCTGGATTAATAATTGGAGACACTCCAATATTAGAGTAGAACTTCTTTTGATCATTATCATACAGCACTGRTTTCTAGAACTCATGGTCAGTTGTTATGCAGTGAAACTTGAGGTCCTTTTTTATTAAGAAAGCTTAAGGCTTGTCTTTGAAAGGCTGAGAGAGCAAGTCATATTTGGAGGTTTGAGCATATTTTTACTCTATTTTACTGTAAAAAATATATGGGGTGCATGGTGTCTCTTGGTGGAAACTGTGGCTCCAGAAAATTCTTAATGGAGTTTTCTGTTAGTCTTGTTTTGCTCTTTTCTGTCCTAGGAACTTAACTGTTACAGCTATGAGTCTGACCTGACCAATTCTACAGCTGAAGAGAGCTTTAAAAAAACAAAACTAAAAAAAAAAAAACTTACATACTTGAAGGCAGAACACTTTTATGGGATAGATCCTCTTGAGTAATTATGTGATGTCTTTGATTAGTACTTTTATTCTGAAAATARCCTAGAAGGGGAACTATAGTGTAAGTATCAAAAAATGTTCTTCCTATTCGTAAATATTAAGCACCCATTGTATAAYGGAAATAGCAAATGAAAAGTCTCTCCTTCAAATAGTTCATACTCTAAAAGATGGAAATCAAAGAACAGCAATTGGAGGTCCAAATAGGTCATTTAACAAGGTATATATGAAAGATGTTTGCTATTTTTGGAATCTGTGGATTTTTTTTTTTTTTTTGAGCAGATCTTTAGTGCAGAGAGCACAAAACTCTATGCAAGAACAACAGGCATGCATTAAATGAGGAAACCACAAGATCCTTTAGGTGGCTTTACTTCTGGAGTACTCTAAAATGACACTTAACTTAGTCTGCCTTGGCAGCTGTATGACTCTAATATCATTCACAAGAAAAAACGGCATCCAGGATTTCTACTGTGGAATGCAAAGTTGAATTTAAGCATCTGTGAATGTTCTTTTAGAATTGCACAATGATCTACTTGGCTTAAGTGGATATGTCATTACAGAAATTGGATAAGAACCATTTCTATTTGTACTACCAAAGGTTCTCAGATTTTACCCTGATGGCACAGCAATCCCAGTTTCAGTACACTGGGCAATCTGAAATTTTTCTTACTTCGCACAGTGAAATTTTTGATAGGTGATACTAATGTAACTGGCCTGGAGGATAAAACTTACATGGGGCCTCATTCCTATGACAAAGGTTTCATTAATCTTAACTGGGTAAAGTATATGTTCTATGCACATAACCTGGAGAAAGAGAGATGGCTTTTAATATTTGGTATCTCAGAATTCTTGTGGGACATCATTTCCCATCTCCTTCCAGGATAAAAAAAAAATTGTTCTGATTTTGCTGAAGCCCGTCTGCTTCTGTTGGCATATTGGATGAAGAAAGGTGAGTTAATGACTCACTTTTTGGGGAGGGCAAGAGCTGCAGGTTTTTTCCRTTGTGTAGGTCCTGCAAGACCTGAGCTTGCTAGAAATTTCAAGTAAGCAACATTATGTTCCTTTGCTAGAGATTTGTCTTTTATCCAAACTTATGTGGTGTTTCCTGCTCATTCCTCAAAGTCTCTGTCTTAATCATTTTTAAGATTGAAGAAACATGGCAATTGTTACCATCTTTTCAACAGAGGAGGATTCTACCTACTGCGAATAAAGTGGTTATTAAAAGAGTTCATATAAGAATTTGGTCTGTTAGGTGACTGTATCTTTATTCCTCCCTTACTATCATGGGAGTATTTACTTCTAGTGGATATTTGCATGTGTGATGGGAGGAGGGAATTGTTTTACGTTGATATGRTATGCTAAGGAACAAACCTCTGCTCTCCTTTCCCCCAAGTAAAAAGAATTGCATTCCATTCAAATTGTGTCTATGCTGGAAGCTATTGTTTAGATCTCTTCTGCACATTGTCAAATGTAACAGAAACAGAGTGTTCTAACTATTCATTTTACTCCCTAGGGGTGCTACCTCTGCAGGGGAGGGCTTGGGTGTTGCAGGGGAAGAAAATAAAGAAGATGCATTTGATGTTTTCCGTCAAAGAATGATACAAATGTACAGGCAGAAAAGAGCAAGTAAATAGGTATGTGCAATGGATGAGTCTGGTTTATGAATTCCTGCAAACATTAAAATACCAGGGTTTTTTAAGTCTTCCTTTGCCAAGAAAATATTACTGTTTCCATGAATATATCTGGCTTCTTACTTTTCATGAAAATCCAGACCTACTTTGAACTTCTGAATTACCCCCAAATCTTACTTTCTAGGTTTGACATAAGAGACTCGCTCGCTAGAAAGTGCACGGATATGCAAAGGCTGCTGTGTGAAAGATCTTCAGCAGAGTATGCCAGTATGAAGAACGCTTTGTTCTATAATATTGGACTTGAATACTGACGTATGAAACATTTTCCAAGATTAAAGTTAGTCTTGTATTTAATTGTGCAAGCTAACAACTTGGATGTCATCTTCTGAGGAAGAAACAACTGATTTGTTCTCGGAAGTGCCTGTTTACCTCTCTCTTTGGCCAAGTTTGCCTGTTACATGATGAGATGGCTCTCTTCAAACAGAATAAGCAACATTTAAAAAATGTGACTATCCTGCTTCGGCTCTATTCCTTTCTGAAGCCAAGAACCTTCTTAAATTCAGATCTTACTGCAAGGCAGTTCAGTTTTTATTTTACTAAATTTTGTTGATGGGCTAATCTTTTGATCTACTTCTGGAATCTGTGGAAAGCAGAATCCTTTCTTCCGTACAGCAATTTTAAGAACAGTCTCTACCTGCATGCTTATTTTATATAGAATTCTCTGCTTTGAGTGTAGGATGGAAAAACAGTTCATCCAAGTTTGAGAACACTAAACTCTTGCTTGAAAACCTCAGCTGCTAAGTTTTTTCATTGTAACAAACAAGCAGTACACTTTTTAAGTGTACTTCTCGTTTTTAGACAAATTTGCAGCTCTTGTTCAACAAATTCTTCAATAATTTCTTTCCTTCTCAAAGAAGTTTAAGCCATGAACAGATGTAATTCATGTGTCTGCAGAAAATACTGAAGAAAATACTTGGAAGTCAGACATTCAGAAATCATCTGGAAGTGGATCATCAGTTGTATAAGACCATCAGTATAGACAGTCATTTCTATTTCTATTTCTGTTAAATATTTGCTTTGCAGAAGTTCTTTTATTGAGTAAATCCCAAGAAATAAGACAAAAAGCTTGTAAATTTAAGGGATTATTCTAGAATTTACTGAAAGAAGATTGGATTAATCTACTCTGCTTCAATAAAAAAGCATTACCTAACTTCCTGATGAAAGACTTAGCAGTGTTACAACAGATAAATGTTCCAGGTCTGATCATTCATCTTTTTCAGACTTGCATATCAATAAGGAATCTGACTGGATTACTGAAAGGGACAATTTAATATCCCACTTTTTAGCATACTCCTTCTCTATCATTACCTTTCTAAAAACTAGTCAAGTCTTCACTTGAGCGTTATACTTCACTGAAGCTCTCTTTAAAGAGAGTTTATCTTGAGCTGGCGCATGTTTTGCTTGCTGAGAGTGAGTGCTGTCTTGCTGATGTTTTCATCCTGCACCATGCTTCTTGTAAAGCAAAGAGCTTGTGGTATGCAACTAATAGCACCCGACAGTAACGTGGSAACATCTCAAGTTCCTAACTGACAATATGCAAGAAAATGTGTTCAGTTATCAACTTGCCTGTGCCTGCTGTTTAAAGGACAAAATTATATTTTCTTTCCGTTAAAAACCTGGATGGTTAAAAGGGAGTGTCTTATTTTCATTCTGTAGCAGCGAACTTTTCTTTGCCTGTAACAACCAGTTTTAGTTTGTGAATGCAAGATTTTTCTTTGCTATATGGGTCTGTGAAACCAAAAACTACAGTATCACGTCACAGTATAATTTTCCGATCACTCAGTTTTAGTTGCTTTGGAGCACATGATCACTAAATGAAATAATGGCAGATACGGAAAAATGTCATGCTGAAAGTTCTTTTTTTTTCATGAACATATTTGTCTTCACCTTTACATTAGAAGAAGTTGAAGCATCAAGACCATAAATATAGATATGTTTCTCAAGGTTTATCTGGTTATCATACTTCATTAAAGACATTTGATAGTCCAGAGATTTCTCATAGGATTTCATTTGATAGTCCAGAGATTTCTCATAGGATTTGCCTGGATATATCTTAAATCCATGAACATTTTGGACCATGGGCTACTCTTAGGATCATCTATTATAGTACTTGGCAGTGTATGCTTACAGGTTAAATTCTGATTTGGATGTGCTCTCCACTGCCCCTCTTTCCTTTCCTGTGCCTGTTTAACAGTTACACAGTGTAAAACTTAAGCTTTTCAAAAGGAGATCTATCAGTCACAGTCTGTTTTAGAATGATACTCTGGAACCAGTAGTGTTGGCTCCAGAGTTATTTCTCAGACCCACTCATAAGAATTTAGCTTTTCTTTTAGTTTCATTGATGAAGCTGACAGTGTTGCTGTTCACAATTTTTTTACTTCCCTGTGAACTTCCAGTTCACCTCTTATTTCACATGCATGTTTGGGAAGCATTATGCTGCAGTATTTGCAGAAAGGCACAAGGCAAAGTGTTGTTTCACACTACATTGAAATCCACTTTCTCAGACCCTGATCAGCATTCTGCGCTGTTCTGGTTTAACCTGAGATTGTTAAGCATAGTACCATTTGGGGTGCATTTGCTAACACCTACTTCCCAATCTGGGAAAATTGTTGGTATCCAGATTGGAAAATGGTACCTTTCTTTCTCATTGCAACTCAATTTAGATTATAATGCTGTCTTGAAAATAAAGATGAACATTGGGAAAATCTTAACCTGCTACCCTGGATGACTGTAGTATGGTCTATCTTTCTTGTGCCAAACTTTAATTTTGGACAAGATAGCAGCAGAGCAGCACTGGTGCTGAGATTCCAGTGTTGCTCTCAAGTGGGTTACCATTTGCCACTTTTATCTTGTTTTACCAAGAGATGACCTTACACTCCTTTTGCAAAAGGAATTTCCTTTTATTTTGACCTGCTTTTGCAGGCAGTTCTGATTTGAAAATTTAAATACGTGTACATGTGAAACATTTGTTATGCAGATACATTGCCTTGTTTAAAGTTTACTAGCTTCTTTTCTGTTATTTTAGTTCCAGGCTCTCTTCCATGAAGACTGCAAGCTTCAGTGAACATTTTAACTAACTTCAGTGGTGTCTACTGTCTTTTGGTTGTTTTTTGCCATTAATCTTGTAGAGCAATTTGCTAGTTTCTGTTCCGTGCAAATTGGCAGTAGTGCTAAGCTAGTAACAATTAGATGCTTATGTTATTGGATAACTGACATTTCTTTTTAGTGTAAGTAAACATGTTAGCATTGTTAATCTTTTAATATCTGCAATAAATGTAGAACTAAACAATTTCTGATTTAAATGTTTTGCTTGTGAATTTGGCCCTTTGTGAGAGATATGCATCACTTTGGCACTAACAAGTGGAATTGAGATTATGCAGTGTTATTTTAGTGTAAAACAGGATTTTATAGTGTGTGAGGGAAGGAAGGTCCCTCTATTTCTGTGCTGCTAAATGGTTTCTGTAAAGAATACCCATTAAATCACTTACTATTCATGGGTTCCAGTGCATGAAACCCATGTGCAACAGTGTTATGTGCGACATTAATGCCAAAACCGTTGTTCTTCAGTCAAAATGCAAGAGTTTTGCCCTTTGCTCACATCTGAGGAATTAGTTGTCTCTTTAATTTTTCCCAGTGCCCTGAGTTTAAGACAGCAAAATTTTCTCTTTACGTATATGTGTGATTTACTGTTGCCTTTAAATTTCAGTTCTTTTTTAGAAAGGATGTGAGGGGAAAAATTGCAAGACTGAAATCTAACATGTGTACAGCAGTCTTCTATTGAGAGGTAAAGTGAGAGTGTTCATTTGCTAAAGATTCAAGCCAGGTCTCATGTCCCTTCTTTTTATACTGACGGCTATAGCAGGCATTACTGAGACAAGTTCAAGTCCTAGCTATATCTTTTTTTTCTTCCTTTTCCTTATAAAAAATGACTAAATRTAAGGACCTGGTTCTAGAAGAAAGGAAACTTGCTCTCGGGAGAGAGAAAGGAGGTGATCCTCAATTTGGGGGAAATACCCTAATGGAGTAAAAGAACTACAGTCATAGTATTTTTACATTGGAGTAATTGTGTTGGACTAATACAGATGTCTTCATTCTTTTGCTTTCAAAGATTGTTGTTGTAATACCAATGACATTTTTCCTATTTATTATTTTTTTATAAAACACTACAGCATCCTTAGTGTGAATACTTAATCTGTGTTGAGATATTATTTCTCAAAATCAATGTACAGTGATTTTTTTTTCCTATTGGTATTTCATTCTATACATCATCTGGTTTTGTGCCCAAAGAAAGTCTGGACTCTTAAATTCAAATACTGATACTTTGGATTGTTTTCTGTCCTATAAATAGGTACACTTTATAATTCARAATGGATTTTTGGAAGTCCTGTACCGTTTTTCATTCTGCATATCTCACGACTGAGTGGCCAATCACAACCAGACTGTACATTTGAGCAATAACAAACACCTAAATGAGAACATGCTCAAAGATCAATAGGGTACTTCAGAAATAGTTTTTGTGAACTGTGTTGAGTAGGTAACTTGCTGAATTACAGCAAGTGTGGAAAATGTTTGCATTATCTGTGGGCAATAAAGTTACTGCTGTTTAAGAAAGTGCTAGCACACAGTGTGTTCTCTTCAGCTTTTTGTGCCTAATTCTTGTCATTAGCAGGTTCTGCTCATTTCCCTGAAAATTTCTTCCTAGGCAAAACCTTGCTCTGAAGGGCCGATAGTTAAAGGGAAATAGTATTTCAGTGCTCTGTCAGGGGCTAATAAAGTAGTAGCAAAGCACAAAAATACAAAGCCAGAAAGTATTTTTAAAACAGCTCTTTGGCTGAAATTAATTACAGCATACTTAATTTGTGGGGTTAATAAAAGTTCCTGTCTTTGAACAGTTTTCAAGACYTATTTTAGAAACTGGAACAGTTTTTGGATGGGAAATAAGATTTTTTTGGGGGAAAAAAAAATCTAAAAGGTGAGGCTATTAAGAGGTTACACAACCCTAAGATGAAAATCAAATCCCTAAGTCTGGCTTTATTTCATACATTACTAATTACTTCTGTATATTAATTATTTTAAGATACGCTAAATGCAGAAAAATCCATGTTTTATTCTACTGCTCAATCCCAGTATTCAAATCTTAAGTCACTACAAGGATGTAGTTTTGTTTTCATCCACATTTCCCTGACAAAAATGGATATAAATACCAAAGAAGACAAATCGATACCGAGAGAAATGAAGTGTTTCTGCTAAACCAGGTCTCCCAAAAAGCCAAATACCAGTAACGGCAGTAGAGGAGACTGGTTTTCTTCTCTCTCAATTTCTTCTTAGGGTTTCAATCTAGCAAGTCGTGTAGGGAGGGAAGCTGGCGTGTCCGTAAGGAAGGTGATACTGAATAGGTATTTTTAAGAAGCCGTTTCAGCTCCGCCGCGCGCAGGTGGGCCCCGCTTCCCGCGCGTCGCCTCAGGCGCTCGGCGGTGCC
>NW_028186566.1:132396-193266 GCF_003343005.1 Rhea americana
CGGCGGCGGTCGCGCGAGCCGCGGGGCGCCAACGGTCGCGCCTCAGGTGATGTGGGGCTGAGGGAGGCGCCGCCATCTTAGGGGCGCGCGGGCCCGGGGGAGAACGGGGCGGGTGTTGGTCGCTTCAGCTTCTGAGGGGCGGTGGGGCTYGCTGGGGTGATGCTGGACCGGGCGTAGCTGGGGGATCCTGCAGCCACGGGCGTCCTTAAGCCTCCGACCCTCCGGCCTGACCCCCTGCGCCACAAGCGTGGTGCCTGTATGCCATCCCCAGGAGGGGGCTGGGACAGCGCCTGCCGCGGGAGTCCGAGGTTGGGAGTAATGTTCGTCCAGCTGAAACAAAACGCGTGATGGAGAAGGTGAACCGCTAACACCTGGTGTCCCTTACTGCCAGGACCAATGGTCCCGGGCGCTGTAAACAAAGCTGACTGCAGAAAAGTGTGAAACAAGACTGAAAAAAGTCTCTTTTTGTGTCCTGGGAGACCTGTATGTGTGGGSTGTGGAAGCGTCTTAGTGTGCGTGCAGGGTGTGCCAAGTCTGCCTGTGGAGAATCACACCCTGGGTTCCAGTATAGGGGCTAACAGAAACTATTTAATAGCTTTCTGAAGTGTTTAACCTGACCAACTAATTTAAAAATACTTTAAGCCAAACAATATCTTACTTGGCTTAGGCTAATGCAAACAGTTTCTTTTRCTGTTGACATTTGCCTGAAGATGAAAGTACATAAAGAGTACAGATCCCTGTCTTTATAAAAGCATATTTGGAATCTTACTCTGTGGTTTTGGTAATTATAAATTACAGCCACCTAGCTTTATTTTTGATTAATTTTCTAGCATTGCCTACAAGGCATATTCGTTTAGACAGACTGTCAAGATTTCAGGCATAGGAGTACCTAATTCTAATTAAATTAATAAAATATAAATTCTTTCTTCCTAACATGATTTATATTTATATATATGTATGTATGTATTTGTGTATATACATATATGTATAAGCTGGTGAATTGCTGTAGAAAGGAAGGCAATCTTAGCTATGATTTCTCTTAGGTACTTGTAATAGCTGACACCTGCAAATGTTCTTACTGGTTCTTCCTCTTTGTAAAATAATATTTAGATACCCTGCAGAAAATCTGAAACATCTTACGTTGCAAATGAGAATCTCGGACTTGGCATAAAGTCAAGAAACAAATACATTGAAGGAAAAAATAATTAGGTAGTGTTAATTCACCTTTGTGGTGACTAGATATTAAAAAATGTGAGTAAGTAAAGATGCATAWGCAATTCTTTGCTGGTATGAGCCTGGAATTGTCGTCAGAGTAGGATCTAATTCTGAATAGCAACAATACAGGTAATAGCTACAAAATCTTCTAAAAAGGCATAGTTGTCCATCTGTTATGAAAATGAAGGTGACTAAGTATTACATTGAACTTAAACTGTTTTCAATTTTAGGATGTCTGGAAGTAGTTATTGGAAAGAAATGTAAGAGGTTGCTTTGATTTCACAAGTTTCAGAAAGTGTTTGAAGACTACAAATATAAACTTTGGAGGCCTTTAGCAGGATTTTCTCAAGAACCATGAAGAAATTGCTGACTGTAATTATTTAATGTCAAGGAATTTAAACTGGAAAGAACTTATTTCTAGTCAATTTTTTGAAAATGGGTAGCACTGCTTTTGTCATTTGTGTTGTTTTGCAATTAATGCAAGAGACAGAAACATCTGTTGTGAACTGCATTCCCAGAAAAACAGTAAAATACCAGAGTAAGTGAAAAATAGTAATTTAATCAACATAAAGGAACATAGCACAGGGTTGGGGCTTGAATTTTTTAGGCTCACGAAAGAATGTTATGGACTGTTTCACCTCAGTGGCAACACATGTTCTTGTCCAAATTCCGATGAGGAGTGCCTGAACATTAGTTGTTGTAGCTGGAGGTTCTGGCATATAACTACTAGTGATAATACATTGTTTATTTTCTTATATAAAAGTAGGAAAAGACTATCCATGCATCTATCCAGATATTTTCGTATTATTTAGAAAATGTTTGTGAAATGTGTATAGACTTTATTTTTGTTTTGTTATTACTAGTTTTCAGTCTAGAATTTCAATTATATAACTGTGAGATTCTAGAGATAAACATTTTTTAAAATAACTTATCCTCTATGTTTATAGCTGGAAATATAAAAACTTTTATGAAACAAGGATTATCCAATGTTTCCACTCTCCTTGTGAATGAAGAAACTGATACCTTATTTGTTGGAGGTAGAGATGCTGTATTTGCTCTTGACTTGAATAATATTTCTAGAGAAATAGCCAGGGTAAGTTAAACATCTTATTTCATGCCTGCTTTTTAAAAATATCTTGCCTGTGGTTTTATGTATTTGGGATCACCTAATGATCTGATTTTAAATATATCAGAGTGTTCTAATTTTAAGACTTGTAACTTTATTACAGTGTCATTTTTTGAAGTAAGGCAAAGCATCTCTGCAAGGTATTCTGCAGTATATGTTACGGAGACGCCTAGAAATGCTAATTTACACCTAATAGATTCAAAGTTGGGTGCATTTTTTATTTATTTTTGTACATAATTTTTCAGCAAAAAATTGCATCATACCAACTTTGATGTGTTTTTGGCTTRTAGGAATACTGGTTTGCTACACAAGAAAGACAGCTGGAATGTATTCGTAGAGGAAAGGACAAGGTAGGAAAAAACCTTTGTTTCCTTCCCTAAGTTGTTAACTAAGACAAAAAATAGCTACAGAATCAAGTTTTTTTATTATTTTTTTATTTTTGGTAAAAGAAGTAAAAGTAGTTTCATTTGAATTTTACAAGTTTGTTTGCTTCCTGCTAAGACACCAGAAAATTTTCAAATGCAAGCCACCTAAACTATGTAAATTTGCTCTCCTTTTATTTTTCTATTTTAGATAAGATGCCAGAACTACATCTTGTTCCTCCATAAGATAAATGACTCTAACTTATATGTTTGTGGAACCAATGCTTATCACCCAGCTTGTGATCATATGGTAATTGTATTTGAGTACATTTTACTGCAGATGTTAGAATGATATGGCAGATCTTTAAGTACCTTTCTAAAAATACTCCTTTTAAAAAACTTGAAACTTTCATAATTATTTTATTATAAAAGTGTGAAGGATGAGAAAAGCATTTACCATACGTTATTTCTTTTTGCATAAAATTCACATTTCTATGTTAACTCTGTTCTGTGGTCATCTCCTTTAAAAGTGTTTGCTGATCATTTCATTTTAGCACATGGGAGGCTTTGGTTTTCATCCTATTAAAATGCTTGCTTACCATAGGTTATCCATAGGACAAACATCAGTTTGCAAGGAAAAGCTGAAGACAGCAGAGGAAAATGTCCATTTGAACCGACCCTGAAGTATGCTTCTCTTTTTGTAGGTATGTTTGGACTGACATGCAAGCTGAAAGTTTTCCTCATCTGAGCTTAGCTTTTGGCTACTGTTACCCTGATTCTATTCTTACATGAAATGTCAGGCCCAGTTTGTTTCTTATGGGTATTTCTTTGCATTTTAAAATAAGTTTATGCTTTGTTATTTCTTCCAAAACTCTACAGATGGTGCATTTTATTCAGCTACTTCAAATAATTTTTTGGGAACAGAACCTATAATACTTCGCAGTATGAGGAACCCTGTAAGAACAGAATTTAAAACATCTTGGTTAAGTGGTAAGAAATTATTATACATATTTCAGTCTCTTGAACTTCTATTGGTATGTGAGTTATCTGTAGAATGTAATAGTGTATGATATGTATTGATTTTGCAATGTCCAGAAAGTGCGAGCTTTTAAACTAAGGACAAAATTTAAAATAAGTTTGTCAGTAAGAACTACAATGATGAAACAAACCACAGCCTCTTCCCATTTATGAAAGCACAGTTTTTTTSTTAATTTTTGGTGGATTCTAACTCATAAATATTTTCCTGCCCTTTCCCTGCCCACTGCCCCACAAAAGGGGTGAATTAGATGTTTAATTTTAAAACAATATCTGGCATTTTCAAGTTTTTGTAAACAAAGTATTTTGTCTATTCATGTATTTCAGAACCAAGCTTTGTCAATATGGAGATAGTACAGGAAAGTGTATCTAATCCAAATGGAGATGATGATAAAATTTATATATTCTTCACTGAAACAGCTGTTGAGTTTGAATTCTATGACAAGCTTCTGGTGTCCAGAATTGCCCGTATCTGCAAGGTTAATATTTGTAATATAAAGACTGTGTTTAGTGTATTTCAAATGAAGTTTCATAGCTGAATGATTAACAGTGGTATCTACAGTCTCTCACCAATAGAAATTCTATCATACATCCTTTATTTCTAAACTAGCTTCCTCCTTTTTCTCCTAGAACAGAACCAAATCTTCAGGTGGTTGTGTATGACATGTAAATCTTGTTTTTGGGGGGTTTGACCTTAGATTTGTTTTGAAAGGCCAACTACATTTTTCCTTACAGCACTGCTGTCAGATGAAAATTATATGTATTTATTTATACGTTCCACAGTGATGGTGTTATTCCTTCATTCAGGGTGATCTTGGTGGAAAACGCATATTGCAAAGAAGATGGACGTCATTTTTAAAATCTCGACTTTCCTGTTCCATTCCAGAATTACATTTCCATTTCAATATTATCCAGGACATCTTTTTACTTAAGAGAACRGACTGGCAAGACAGCATTTTTTATGGAATTTTTTCCCAACAATGGTGAGATAAAGGACTGCATCTGCTACTAAAGTTTGTAATGAACCAAGTAAAAGGTTTTTGTTTCAGTATTAATGGCCTGATTGCAGCTATTTGTCTTTAACTCAGAATTTGTCTTTAATTCAGTTACTCCAYGTGTTTTGAAGGACTGCAGTTGTTTTTCTTGCAGCTTGATCCAAATGAGCAAGTATTATCATCTTCTGAAACAAAATGTTGTTTAGTTCCTAGGCCAAAGCCTTCAATTAAAGGCTAACCAAAAGCTCTTCCTAAGCCAAGTATTTAGAGTTAATGTTTTCTCCGCTCAGATGGCGGAGCAATTAAAACTAATTACATATCAAATTATGTAATTACTTACAGAAAGCCCTAGATTCTTCTGGTCTTTATTACACTAAAGGAGGTAGCTGGCATTTCAAGATGCAGATAGTCTTCTGTTCCAAAAGCWGTATCTGTCATGGTCTAGTTGTCTAATATAGTGTTCTGTAAAAATAAAAACCRAACTCTAGTCTATTTCCTTTCATGTTTTACTGTTAACTAGCTTTTCTTCGCTGCTCTGACAAATGAGAGAAACCAGACAGAGTGTGTTGAAACTTTGTATGTCAAAAATTACCAATGACAAAATAACTATAAGTAATAACTTTTGTATTTTATAGTAAGCATCAGAATTCTCAGAATGCAGCTCAGTCAGTAGTATTTGCCTGACAGTTTATACCCACTGGAGCTTATGCAACTGTTTTGTTTCTGGTTATGGCATGTTGGATGCAACGTGTGCTAAAATAGGAAATTGCAAATGTGCATTTTAAAGACCACAACATTTATTCATTTGGGGATGGTAAAAAGACTAAGACTTTGTGTATATCACTTCATATCCCTGGARGAACTGAAGTGAGGTTGGTGTCTGAACCATACGCTAAACTTTTTGTTGTTATTTTGAAAAACATCAAATTAAAGGCAAAGTGGAAAAGTATTGTGTTTTCCAACAAGATGAATTAGAAAGATTACAAGTGGAATTAATGGTGTATGTCTGAAGTGTGGTGCCAGAGGGAGGGGAAACTTATCTGGTTAAAATAGATGGTCAAAAGGACCTCATTGTCTCGGCCATTTCAGTTTATGTAAGGACTGTTACTTGATTTTTAAGGAAAATATATTTAATACAATCTTGTAGAAATGTCTGTGCTTAGACTTAATGAATCCTGAAAACTGCCAGAGGGAAGTATTTTTAGTATTAGATATCTTTTGACTAATCCTGAAAAAGATACAGCAGTGCACACTGTGGAGAGCAGGTTGTTTCACAGCTTTTCTTTCTATTTAAAAGCCAATATAACTTTTTTTTTTGAAGGGGAGGATTGGACACATCAGCTGTTTGTGCATACAGTATGAAAAATATTCAAGATGTCTTCTCCAAAGGAAACTACAAAGGACCAGTAACTGTGGAACATTCCCATGTTAAATGGGTGGTATACAGGGGAGAAGTGCCAGTCCCACGTCCTGGTGCTGTAAATATGAATTTACTTGTTCTAATTAAAGAACAGTTTCTGAATTTTCTTTTTTGGTGTCAAATTGTCAGTTCATCTTTTGCCAGTAGAAATATAGGGTTTTTAATCAGTGAAGATGTACCTGTCTTCTTATCCTGTTACAGATATATATAAAGATTCCTAGAAAAGCTACTTTACTTACAGTTCTGCTTCACAAAGAACATGGGGTTATGCTTACCATGTAAGGAAAATAATTATTCTTCTTTTGTGAAGATAAGTAGAAATAGCTGTGTGTTTAGAACAAAATAAAGTATTTTTTTAATACCTAAGTGAAACGTAAAAGCAATTGTAATCATGTTCATTATGTTTTGTTTCTAGTGCATTGATAATTTTGCCCGGAGTATTGGATATAACACTTCCTCTGACTTGCCTGACAAAGTTTTGCAGTTTGTTAGAGATCACCCTCTAATGGATAATTCTGTAAATCCAATTGGTAATAGGCCAGTGCTACTGAAAAGGGGTTCAAACTATACCAGGATTGTAGTAGACAGAGTCACTGGCCTTGATAAACAAACATATGATGTTATGTTTCTAGGAACAGGTAAGTGCTTTTATTTTAGTAAAAAAATGCTTCAGATTTTTATGGATTTTATTCCAAATGTTTTTTTCTGAGACTTCTGAAAAGTAAAAATATTCATTAACTTTATTTAACATTTCACATGCAGAAGCTGCCTTGCTAGTTTAATATTTTCTTCTCAATTAGATTAAATGTGTTTCATTTTTTGGACATTAGAAAGTTTCCATATCAAAGGAGACTCAACRTAATGATATGTGCAAATTTGGGGATTGTTTGGAGTCTTTCTCCTTGAGAAAAACCATTACCTCCCTCTTATTAAAATAAAATTAAAATTGTTTTGAAGAGTTTCAGAAATTCCTTATTCCCAAGAACAGCTTGTAAATCTCTGTCTTAATTTTGACATGAATTTTAAAACTAAAATGTTATGCAGTGTTTAAATAAATTTTCTCCTTGAAAATACATTTCATTTTATGTAGCCGATGGATATTTGCATAAAGCTTTCAACTGGGATGGGGAAATGTTCATTGTGGAAGAGCTACAACTGTTTCTGTCTCCTGAGCCTGTACAATCTCTCCAGCTGTCTTCTAAAAAGGTAGAAATTGTCCCTACATATGCAACGTGACTGCTATAATAGTTTGCCTCAGGTCCTCCTCTTCTGTGTTGTTCTTTTGGCTCTTAAATACTCGGTAAATGTCTCATAATTCTACTTCTGTTATGTATTCATTAATAACAAAAGCACAATGCCTCTTTTTATCTGTAAATTTTTATGTATCAACATACAACTGAAACAAGTCTTTATGTTAATTTAAAAAAATTAGGAAAGGAACTCTGTTATTTTGCATGTTATGCAAAGCTGTTTTTTTCTATCATCATCTATTTTTATATATCATCATCTATTCTTATAAGATTTTTATTTTACAGGAGTAAATACTAGAAATTCTTCCTATTAAAAAAAATAGCAGTTTTAAAATCCCACACACCATTATAAAATAAGAATTGCCTCCTCCATTTCTAGGGAATGCTCTATGCAGGCTCTCAATCCCAAGTGGTACAGCTTCCAGTTTCTGAATGCCACCAGTATAAATATTGCTTAGATTGCATCTTGGCACGAGATCCTTACTGCGCATGGTCTCAGTCTTCTAATGAATGTGTTCTACTGGCAAATCAAACTGGTAGTATGAAGTAAGTAGAAAGATGTTTTTTAGCTGCACACCTGATGGGAAATTGCTTATAAGTGCAGTCTTACTGTCTGCAACACAAAACTAGGATGATTCCTGAAAACGGTATCATACAAGCCTTTTTCTGTTTTTTTTATCTGTTTTTTTCCCACCCAGGAATTTAATTCAAAGTGTTAAATATGGAGATGCTTCCAGCTGTCTTAGTGTAGGTATGTGAACATTTATTTTAAAAAATTACACAATTTAAAGTGCTTTTTTTTCAGTTTGTGGTCATTGGAGTTCTTGTGTGACAGAAAACTACACAGTTAAAAATATTCTGATTGTTACCTTTGAAGTAAGAGAGACCAACAACAACAAAAAAAAGACCTATGCTGCATTGATACTGCCTTATATTCTTAATCTCCTCAGTCTTGATGTCAGAATACTCTTGTTCTGATTGAAACTACTGCTCTCAAGGGAAGCATAAATGTGACCCATTTGAGGTTATTGATATCTCCTCGACACCCAAAAATCACTTGTCACATCAGCCTTCCTATTAAACCTGTCACTGGTTTAGGATACTGTTCTATCAGTATCTATCAGATACACAACAAATGCTATTCAAAAGTACATTTAAAAATAAGGCTATGTGTTAGCAGCCATTTAAGATGACTTTTTATTATCTTAATGGGATTGGGAAATTAATTTCTTTTAATGTAGATTAACAGGTGTGTGATCTAGTCGTACTACTTAGTGACTTTTTAAAGAGTGGCAAGATACCTTACTTTCTTCAATGACAGCATGTTTCTCTCACCTTACGTCTTTTTAAAGTCAGAATTGTCTTTAGTCTTGTATGTTTTAGACTGCACTACAGATGAAAATAATTAGTGGGACAGTTAGGGAACACTTAGCTGAAATACACACAGTACAGTTGCATCTAACCATTAAAGCATTTTTCTTGAAGATATGTCATTAATCAATATAAATGTTTAGACATACAAAGCTGAATTTATTTATGGGTGGCTATATATACAAGTGAGGCAMAATCAGACTAAATTCTGGAAGTCTTCAATTTCTAGTTCTGTAATCATTCTGTTAGTTGCCAGTGGTAATAAAGGCAGCAAGATGTGCTTTCTGCCCTTATTTCTCACTGGGAGGTGGTCAGACCTGTTAGTAATGGTATTTCTTTTTCTTTGTCTTTACCCCATACTTATTAGTTACCCATTGTCAGACTAGTGAATTGAATTTGAAGGTTATATATTTGGTTTTGTAAGTTAAACTAAACCACCCCTGCTCTTAATTAAAAAATAATCTTCATAATTTCAGAAAATAGCGTGAGGAAATGTCTATTTACCCTTGGAAATAACGTTCATCTCAAATGTGTTCCTCTGTCAAATCTGGCAAGAGTAGTGTGGATGTTTAATGGGARCAGACTTCAGGCTGAGGACTCTAAATACTTCCTCTATGATGRAGGAATAGTAATATTTAATGTGACAATGGATGAGGCTGGATTCTATGATTGTCTCTCAATAGAGAAAACCAAAGGGAAAGAATTCTTTATCACTGTGGCCAGCTATGCCCTTTATGCCCAACAAAAGACARACAATGCAAATGTTAATGCGACGACAAACACACTTAATGAAACAGCAGCTGTGAGTTTTAAGTCTTCAGTATCAACTTCTTTACTGAAGGAAGCAGCAAAACAGAAATCCATGGACAGCCAGAAAGAGAAGCTTGTTTTAAAACTTTTGGGGGGTGGTTTTGCTCTTCTTTTTTCTTCCTTGTTGGCTTGGAACTTCTACAAGGGGCATTTATCTCTACCTTGGAAGAGCAGAGAAACCGGCTCAAGAACAGCCAATGCAGATAGCTTGGGAAGTCCAGGACTGGCCACAGAGGGATCAGGCTGTGTGAGGAAAAGTTCAGCCACACGGGCAAACGTGTCTTCTGTTAATGAATCAATACCACTTGTGAGCTTTTCCTCAGAAAGGAAGTGCAGCCCTAATGCAGAGCACAGTGCAAGTTTTACAGGGAGCTCCGGGAGCTTGCAACTCGCAGAGTTGTTTGGTTGAAGATAACATGTTTCCTGTTAATATGGAATCTAAATTTGGGTAGGAGTCAGAAGCTCAGAGTTCAGTGTGACAAGCTGGATTGTATATTATATAAATGTGTTTCCAGTTACTACTTCTAAAAACAAAATTCCTTGTTTGGGTACTTTTTTTTTTGGCATGATAGAATCAAAAAAATAAATTTATTTCTAAAAATGATACTGATCCACTTTTTTGTAATGTCGGAGTTGCCCARTTACAGAAATTAATACTTCAGAAGCTAATAATACTTAGCATTTAGTGCTTTCACCTTCAGACTTTCTGCCTAATCCATGAATAGCAACTAATTAAGTCTCCCAGTGCCACGGGAGGTTGATTTTATCCTCATTTTACATCTGAAGTGAAATGACTTGTCACTGACCATAGAGAGTACAGGTGTCAGATCTGATGCTTTGTTAGAAGTTTCTGAGTCATCTTCTTATATTTTCTTTTTCTATTGTCTCCTCCTTTCCCGTTATTCTTTAAGCTTTGAAAACACTTTACATATGTTTTTAATGCTTTTTTATAAACTTTATGGTACATCTCCATCCCAAGAATATCATGAATCAGCTTATGTACTGAATAGTCGATCTAAATTTATTTCTGAGATGCAGTGAAAATTCAGACACTGMAGCTGCTTTTGTTAAAGGCCTTTGAACACTAAGAATTTTGTCTGAAACTTTTGTTTTTAATACGTATTTTCTTGTGTGGAAAAAAACTTGGGTTCTCTATCAGTAAAATCTCTAAGCAAAAGACTATGCTGCTTCCCTGTCTCTTGCCAGATGTGCATAGAGTACAAGGTACAAGACCTCTTCTAGATGCAGCTTGTGTTTTTTCCAGTTCTCATGTAGCCGAGGGTGGAGAATTCTGCTTGGAAGTGGATTTTCTTATGTGGAAGTTGATACCAATCATAGCAAGACACCTGTTTTCAAGTTAAACTGGGAAGAATTCTTAGAAACTGGTATTATATGTGCAATATGAATATCTGGATAGGAAGAAAGGACAGATAAGCAACTACTCAGTGTTTTTTTTTTCCCTTATAAACAGGATAAGCATTTTTACACTGAAGCAAAGTGACAGTCTCTTTTTGGATGTATTCATTCTCTCTGGATCAGACTATCTTTCAGTTATGCTTTGTAACAATAATTTCTTGTGTATTTTGTTCAAATACCAGAGAATGTGAGGCCAGCTGWTGAACTTCTAAGAAACAGATTCACAGATGTCTGTGTCTGCCTGTTCTGCTGATACTAATCAAGACACTAATGTTTGCACTTTTCATGGCAGGATGTAAAAGTGGGAATAAYGTCAGCCTCTCTAGCAAGATGAAGTAATAGGCACAAAGTGTGGGCAAGAGTATTATATATGAAAACCATTTTGCCAGGGCCTATCTGGCTGTATTTCGGTGATGGTATCAGTGCAATGAGAAAACAAGATCTAAAGTACCTATCTTGACTCACAGTTTGAAAGAGTTTCTACTTCTTTAAAAGGTTCCTTTACCTTTATTTCTTCTCCCTGTATGCAAAGACTTCTATGGAGATTAATGATGCAGACTGGATAGTGGTATGTAACTAATGACATAGGAAGTGATCAAAATATTCTTATCTTTGGGGACACTGTCTGTCTCCCCTCTGTGGGAGGGAATATGGATGGAATACAAAGCCCCATTTCAGAAAATCCTCAAAAGGCTATAAGCCTTTGGTTTTAGTTCAATTCCAGCTGATCTAATTACCCTAATTTAAACGGGTGAAATAATTAGCTTTTAAGAAGAGTTGTAGATAACTTACCATTAACAGGCCGATATGAAAGATATTGTGCCCTACTTTCAGTAATGTCTTCAGTGTCATTTATTTTAGTCCTTTTGTCATTGTTTGCTGTGTCGCACATAGGAAGGACAGAGAATATGGGGCAAAAAGAGTGCTGGTGCTGAACTGTAAGTGTGACAGAGCCTCGGCAGTCCTGGAGCTGCTCGTTCCCTTGCCAACTCAGGTTAGAACAGCCATCAGGAACTGCTCCAACTTATGTCCTGCAATGACTTTTCTGAGTGTACACCGATACACTGTAAAAATATAAGCTTTCTCYGTAGCTTTTTTGTGTTGGGCCAAAAATCTTCTGTGCTATTAGCTGCTGCTCTTCTTTCAAAGTGTCACCTTGTGTACGGAATACATCTAGCTGATGTTATACTTGAAACTACTGGCAGCRGAGAGCCTCTTAGCAGTAGGAACAATAGCATGATGAACACAGGGATGAAGAATTATACCTGCTAGGTAAACCTCCCTTCTAAAGACATTGCAGAAAAAGGTGGAGTTGAAACACTGAAATCAGAGAGTGACAAGTGGTTGTGCTATTTGCCAGTGTTTATGCTTTTACTATTTTAACTCTGACTTGAATATTGCTGAATTATGAGTGCTTCTCCCACCTTTTCTTGTAAAATTACTAGTATATAGCTTAATATTTTGGTGCAAGCCACAGCAATATCTTGAAGTTATTAATGCTTAGAGAAATTACTGTGCAGTACCAGCTGGGATTAACAAAAGCTCTCTTGGGCAAATTTCTTATTAAAGCAAGTGTGTCCTAATAAGTAAAGAGTATGATGAAGACTGGGATCATCCAATGGCAACGTAACTTGGTGCCGCTGGCAGTCTGCTCATGGGAGGCTTAGTCATAGAACGGTGCAATATTCTGAACTGAGGCACAGTAAGAGTTCAGTGAGAAGCATTAATGTTCGACTGAGATTTGAACATGTTGGTAGAGCTGTCTGCAAGGAAACGTGGAAATAGTTTCCTGTGAGAGCCAGGCTTCAGGGGTTCATTACTGAGCATGTTTGTATGGGAAGCTCACACAGCTATTACCTGCTCTAAAAACTCTGCATGTGCTCACGCACTTGTTCACARCTCTAAACTTACTGGCATGATTTAAAACCTCAAATAGTTACAGTCAATAGAATTGATACCCTCTGCTCAGCATAGTTGATAATGACCAGTTTTGGTTTTTGTCACAAACGCATTAGAATATGTGGTATTCACAAGTGGGCCCCATCCTTGTCTCTGCTGTGTGGGGAAATGCCAGGTTTGACACACATTGTGGTTTGTCTGCAGAAGAAAGCGAGCAATACCAAGAGCAGCTGCTATATGTAAAATTTATCCTGAGAATGTTATATATAAAGTTGAAAAGGAGCAGATATTAAAAAATCCATTCCTGCTCCAGCTTTCATTAGGGKGGGGCACTGGTGCAGCATCTCTACCCTCATGATTAAAAATGCATCTTACATCTAGACTGACCTGTGCAGCTTCTGCTTCCAGCCCTTAGAGCTTGTTATACCTGTGMTGGCTAAACTGAGGAGCGCTCTTGCATCTAATTTCTACCAGGAAGTTTTCTATAGCTGTGATCAAGTCACACTGTATCCTTTTATTTGATGAACAAATGAAGCAGTTTTAATTCTTTCAATGTACAGCAAGTTTTGTTCATTCTCATGGTGCTCCTYTGAGCCCTCTCCAGTTTTTCAGCATCCTTGAGCTGTGGGCACTAGACCTGGGCAGAGGTTSCCRCCGTGGAAGAGCTCTTCCCTCCAGYTCAGTGCCTGGTTATCACAGCTGAGAACTGCATTAGYTCCTCTGGCTGCAGCAGCACGCTAGGAGTGGCTGATTGCTAACCATCCACTCTGCTTCCCCAAGCCTTTTCAGAATCCCTTCTTCCCAGGGTATTTTCCCATTTCATAAAAACGTCATAGTGGCTTATGTTAATTTTCCACTTGTGTAAACAACTTCATAAGAGACAGAACAAAGAAGAAAAGTCTATTTCTGAGTATGTCTAGACTAAGATAAAAGAACACGATTTTTTTTTTTTTTTTTTTTTTTTTAAGGGCTAGCCAGCACATTTTAAAATCCTGCTGTAGCTCTCTAATTAAGCACGTCGTAATTCATCAGGCCCGGGGCTCGTGGCGGGGCAGCCGTGGGGCGGCGCGGGCGGGCGCAGGCCCGGCTCTGCCCGGCAGATGGTGCCGCCGAGCCGGCTCCGGCTCCGGGGATAAAGTCGGGAGAAGGAGCGGAGAAATGTGACCGAGATGGGGCAGTTGGCAGAGGGAGGAAGCGAAAAAAAAAAAAAAAAAAAAAATCGCGGTGGAGGAGACAAAGCGGCGGAGGTGGCCGCACTTCGTCGGCTGCGGGGGGAAACTTGCGGGGCCGCTGGAGCAGCACCGAGCAAGCGGCTTTGTCTGCAAGGGTTTGCAAAACCACCACCTAATCCTGCCGCTCCCCTCCCATGCTGAAGGGAAGAAGGGATCCTGGGAGCCAGAAAGAAGGGGGAACTGCTGGAGGCTGCAACGTCGCGGCGGCCGGGGCCGTGCCGAAGTTCCCCGCGGAGCGCCCGGGGCCGGTGCTGGGTGTGGGCGCCCGCAGCCCGGGGGGGTCCGGGCGGCGCCTGCCCTCGCTGCCCCGCACGCTCGGGGATTACTGGGCGTTCCGAGCCAACAGCAAAACTAGCAGATTTCAAAGTGAAATTCCGGAGGAAATTTAAAGAGCATCCGGATCCGGAGAAAGACAGAGAAAGAAAGAGGAAGGGAGAAATAAATCAAAACGTGGAGAGAATCTAAGGCAGGCGATAGAAAGGACGACGGAAAGAAGCTGACACCAGGCAAAGATGGGGTGAGACTGGCAGTTTATTATTCTTGCATTGCTTTTATTATTCATGGCAGCTGTGCTATTTTTAAGGTAATGCTAAAGAAATGAAGGTTTTAAAATGCATTATTTTCCCCTATTGCAAGCTTGAAAGTTTAAACTTGCCTTTTATTTTGGGGGTTGGAGAGTAGATAGTTGCAACTCTCTGCAACTTCTTTAAATAAACTCATGTGTAAGGGAAGTCTCCAGTGATCCATGTGTTGTATTAAATCTAAACTGGAAGAAGTGGGGAGCATTGGAGTTGGGCTGCGTTTGCAAACTTTCCCAGAAGTTGGGAATTAYGGTTTTTGTTTGTCTGCTGTGACTTTTGCATGCAGTTAAATGGATCCTGTTTCCACCTCTAAATGGATAAATAGTTGATTGAAATCCCTGGTGATTACATTTGTGATCTCAGATTTTCCAAAGGTGAAATATGCTGCATGGACATGGCAGTGGATTTCTGGAGTGGAAGAAGAGCTTAGCCTGATATTTAATGTATGCCCTAGTTATAAGCCTCAATCATGTAGTTCTAAGGACCTGACACATTCTTGTGAGTTTCTTGTCCAATAAACTCTCCCTGGGTGTTTGAAAGTGCTGTGGATCTGCAGGAAGCCTGTCTGATCAACTGCCTCCAAACATTTGAGTTTGACATTCTAAGAGAAATAAGTAAAATTCTTAGTGGCTTGTTTTCCTCATGCTAATTTTGTAATGGACTACCTATATAAAATGATTGAACAGTAAAACACAGATTTAAGAGGCAGAAAAGATAGAGGCGAAAAAAAATCAAAGTGACACCAGTGTGAGTCTGAAATAGATCCTTTGAAGTTGTCAGAGTATATGCTGATCCAGGTTACATCAAAAAAGTGTCCCTATTTTCTTGTAACTTTCCAGTGATCCACAAAGCTACAATAAAACTTTCAGAGTTGCCAGGAAGGGTGTAGCAAGCAGATAGGTTGGGTCTAACTTTATTCTCCAGGGTTTTGGGATGATTCCTTCTTGGACCTACCATGGTTACACCCAGAAGCTAAGTGGCTTCTTTAGAGGTCTGCCAGTTCCCATGAAAAATGTTGGGACAGTGTCATCATCTCAGTCTGCTTAGATTTCACTACGTATTTATAGTGCTGTAGTAGCAAGACTGTTGTTAAGCCAGAGGTGATGTTTCCACCCCAAATTCCCTATTTTAACTTAAAACTGCTGAGTTAGTGTCTTTTTGCTTGTACATTGATCACATAGGAATATTGAGTCGCTTTCAGCAGCATTTAGATTCCTCTGGGTGCAAAAGAGATTAACAGAGCATCACCTCTTATATCACTTTCTGACAGTTGATTTTAGTTAACTTATTTTTAAAGCAGGGACTCCAGTCTTCGTTCCTCCATATTAGATTTCTTTGTAACATCATGTTCTGGTTTTCATGGATAAACTGTCCCTGGACTCTTCCGTAACCACTGCATTGTAGGTATTAATGCATTAGCACTTCTTCTTTGAAGAGCATCATTGTAAATAACACTTGATCCTGACAGAAGGGAATTTAGTTATGTCCTAGCTGAGTCTTCGGTAGACATTTGTTCGTGTTTCAGAGGAACATCTCTGACATTTTGCCAAAAATGTTGTCAAATATAAGCATAGGTAGATGTAACTTGCTTCTAATTTGTGCAGTACAGAGTTTACTCACTTGTCAAGTATATCAAACAATGAATTTGAGACCTCTGCTAAACCGGCATTTTTGAACTGGCCAAAGGGGCTGCTGGATGTGCTTTTGGAGCTCTGGCAAGGCAGGTCTAAAATAGCAGCAGATCCAGATCCGAGTGAGTTGTTCTGGTAAAGCTGAGCAGGCATCCATGCCTAGAAGCACCAAGGATGCTGTGGTTCTTAAAAYGCACAAGCAGACTGTGTGTGGCATGCAGGAGAGTCATGGAGGGTTTTGAAATGCATGTGTATCTCYACCTCTCTGGTTCTAATTGTTTCTGGCTGTATTTTTCTGGAATATATAAAGAATTAGATGCAATATGGTTTTGCTATTTTTTATTTTTTTTTTACGAAGTGCTTTCCAGCCTTCCAGCAAGGTCTCTGTGTGTCAAAGAAAGAGCTACTGAAGCTTAGCAGCAGAAGTAACAGTTGTCCCAGAAAGCGAATGGGCAGATCCTGTCATAGACACCCAGTAGTAGGGTATTCAGCAGCCAAAATACTCTGTAGATGTAGACAGGTTTCCAATAGAAAAATTGTCTTTCYGCTGTGTTATGTCTTTAAATGCCCTTGATCCTCTTTCTCGGTGCCTGACCTTGCATGCTTGCTGATCCTGATCCGACAGGAACGTATTCAGCCAGGATTCCTATGCTGCCCTTTATTTGCAGACAGGCCGGGAGGCAGCTGCTTTTCATTCCTGTGCTAAGCCCTGCTGGGTAATCCCTTGGGAATGGGGGACGCAGAGGGGCAAAGCAGCCCATAGCCAGCTTTCTTTGCCAGAGCTGCACTACTCCACCTTTCCTTTGTGGCTGCAGGGTAGAAGTCTGGCCTCCTTCAATCCCATCTGGACACTAGCAGCATCTATGCATTTTCCCCAAGGTGACATTATGCAGCGTGGAATGAAAACAAAGCGGCAGCTAAGAGGGCTTGAAAACCTGCCTGCTGGTAAGAACAAACGGCTGTGAATTGGCTCTCCCAAACTTTGTTCCCAAAGCAGTGAGATTTTGCAGTTTGGTGTCTAACAATCACTGTCCTAGGGGCTCATGTCCAAATTCCAGGCAGGAAATATCGAAACACACCCTCTGCACTCATTTGCAATGGAGCAGTAATTTCCAAGGGCTCTGAAGGGAGTTACACTCGGTCCTGACTGAGACGAAGGGTTAGACTTTAGGGAGAAACGAAGTGGAAAAGAGATGAGGTTTGACTCTCAGTCCCATTAACCCACACTTCCTCCCCAAACAGCACTGACATACAGTCAGCAGCAATTCTGGCTGCAGAGGAAAGATAAAAGGAAACAAAGACAGACAGCAGTGGGGGAGGAGAAGAGGGAAGGATTAGCTCTCATGCCCTCTCTGTGCTCCAGTTCTGCCTCTTGAAATACTGGACTCTGTCTCTCTGAAAAACATTTCTCCCCCGAAAAAAAACATTTTATCTAGGACAGTGCTGCTTGGTAGGTTTCTCACACACGAGTGCTCTGGCTGGGCGATCCAACAGAAGGAAGAGCCCAGTCCCTGACGCAGCCAGCTCGGCCTCCCAGCTGACTCAGCGTGGCGGTGGGCCGAGCTCCAGAGCTGAGCCACATATCTTTCATGCTCACATGCTCTTGCATACCCCTTTCTGCTCCGCACAAGCTGCTTTGTGGACACCCGTCCAGGAAACTAAACCTTGCAGGGAGAAGGAACTTTCAGAAAGATTGCAGTGTCAATTGAGAAGTTCCTACCACAGCAGCTAGGAAATCCTTACCATGCTAACCTGATACTGTGACTAGCAATGGGCCTTTGTCGGAAGAGGACCGGTGCTTTGGGGGCTTGTTCATTGTGGCTGCTTGTTGAGTCCGGCCACCAGGCACACTGCAAAAATATTTGCTTTAAAGGTATTCTACTGCTCAGAGGAAATGTACCGCTGAAATCATCAGCAGGAGACCCTCTCACCCCTGCTCTCGTGGCTGAGTACTACTGTGCTCATGGTTTGTGGGAACAGATGATTCTCTGATGTGGTCCTTTGTGGCTTATGAGGCAGTTCTGTTTGTTTTTTAGCTGAAGGGGGATCATAGGCTGCCTAGATCTAGAGCAAAGGTATTTAAAATGATTACCCTGTCTGCATCCAAGTTCAGAGAGACTCCTTTCTCTGACAAGTAAATGAATATCCCTGCAAAGAAAAGCTGCAGTGAGAGAGAGGAGGTGCAGGCTGGAGAACAGCACAAGAACTTCCTAGGGCTGCCCTTGGCTGAACCCCGTCCAGGAGCACCAAGGCAAAAATAGTTAGTGAGAACTGAGCTCAGCCTCACCAGCATATTCCAGCTACTGCCTCAGTGGCTAAAAAGGCCTTTTTTGTAAGCCGCAGAGCTATTCATTCAATGTTTATGTTCCTGGAGTACTTCAAGGAAGAAAACTTATCTTGAGACTCGCTCGTCAAATCTGTCTCTTAAAAATCTATAGGTCACAATTGTGTCTAGGATTAAATCCCTATCTTTCATCACTTGCCTCGCTTTGGAACTTAGAACAGAACAGAAACTTTAGCAACTCTGAAAGCTTTATTCTCCAAAGCAAAAATATCAAAGATTCTTCTCTCTGGTCATACAGCAAAGAGGGCAGGTGAGCAGGATGTGATAAGTAATTCAGTTAACCAGATAGGCATGTCATAGGCAAGAGGATAGGTTAGTGAGGCCTGAGTTAATGAGGATGCAAAATAAAAGGATCCCCAAGTGGGAGAAATCCTCCAGATTGCACAAAGAATAGGAGAAAATTAAGGACAAAGCATAAGCCAAATGCAGCTGTGCAGTAGGAAAGAAACCACTCCCCACACCCTCTGTGGAACCTGCAAAGCAAAGACATCACTGGATGCAATAAAAGGTCTAAAGCAAACAATAGAAACACGATTTCTTCTTCTCCCTCTTTTCCTTTTGAAAAGGTTTGGCAGGAGGGCTGCGTTTTAGCAGTTGCCCTTAGGTTTAGGAACCTGCTGAAGAGAGTGAGCCTGTAACTGTCAAATAGGGTTTTCCTAAAGAGGTGCAATTTGCATTGGAAATACCCAGAGACAGTAGAAGCATTAAAACATAATTTTCTCTAAGGAGGCCATGCAGTGTAAAGACCCCAGCAGGCATCTGAGGTTGGGGGGGGAGGGAGAGGGGGAGAGAGAGAGAGAATGGAGAAAATGTGGTGAGAAACACAGTGCTATAGAAATTCAGCCATAGAGATAAAGGTCTTGCTGAACTGCTCTTTCAAAAGTTGTCCCTTCATCTAACCTGGGCTATTTCTTAAAATGGGAAAATGTTCCTTCACTGGAGTTTACATCATTATCTTGTGGCAGGAAGATGGTGGTTAGAGTGAAAAGTATGTCCTGTTCCCAGCTCTGTCAGTGACTCCTGTGTCTTGAACCAAAAATCTCTTCGCCTTTTTACTTCTGTTCTGCTGTTAGACTCACCTGCAGGTTTAAGAGTGTTTTTTTCTGGTGAGGGCTGGAGAAAGAATTCTGTGAAACCCTCCATTAAAGGTATCTGTAGCAAAGGCTTTAAAGGTGGCTTGCTTTAAGATAGGTGTGTGTGTGTGTAAATGCTCTGTGCACAGGTGCGAAGTGGGCCGTGTGACAGGGCTGGCTAACCAAGCTCCCGGGAGCTCTGTTTCGGCTGGGACATCGCGTTATTGCGGCGTGGCAGGCCTGTGTTATTGTAGCACCCATGGATGGATGCCTATGAGCACGTGCATTGCAGGTGCATCCAGGGACTATCAGGGAACGACCCCTCCTAGAGGTGACTTGTCTCCCTTTCTGTTGCAGGTGAAATTCCCCAGGGCATTCTCGGTGTAGCAGCACTGGATTATTTTAGTTCCCACCTATGGAAAGGCCTGCAGGAAGGCCTGTAAAGAAGAAGGTAGAGCTCGTATCCAGGCAGGACCTCAAGGACAGTCCGGTGACATATGTGTTCAGAATACCACAGCATAGAGGAGCCAGCACTGGTTTTTCATCTTCCCGAGACTTTGCTTCATTTCACACCCACTGTCCCCCCTGGTAGATAAATGTGGCACGGGTGCCAGGGACTGAATTGATGCCATCTGTACCTCCTTGGCACTGGGCAGTGCTTGCGGGGTTTGCCTCTCCACCAGGGTCTTGGTGGCATGTCAGTGTGCCCTAACCTGATTGGGACCCCTCATCCAGTTAGCGAACTCTGTTGCTTTGGCCAGTTCAGTCTTTTGCTACTCTGCAGAGACCATAAATTAAGAGGACGAATAATGATTTGCTGTCCTGGCAATCATGGAATAAGCAGCTATTCATTAAGAAATCAATTTGGATGCTGTAGTGATGAGAATAATATAAGAACCAAGGTGGAAATGAGACCAGCATGCAGTTTTACACATTGTTTTGATGACCACTGGGTCAGATACTCCAGTCAGTTACCAAATCAGAGATGACTGATCCATACTATACATTCACGTGTCCTCCCCAAACACCCAGTGACCTTTTTCCAGCTTCCCTCTTTCCCCTAGGAGAATCACTAGAATGACATCTTGTTGCAACAGGAGACGGTGGGGTCTTTACTCAGACAGCATTCTGGAGCAAGATGCTTTTTGTAATTGTGAGAAACCTATTAGGAATAGCTAGATTAGTTAGATCACCTCTTCATTTTGTTTTTAGCTTTTCAGTTTTGCTTAGTAGCTGGAAGTCTGCTGCTGACTGTTACAGACCGTTCATCGGGACAGGTCATTTTTAAGCTATCAGTGGGACATGGAATAGCTAAATTTTGCCCTTTCCCCTTGGGCTGGGAACAAATGCTGGCAAAGACAAGACCTGGATCCTTTCCAGTTGCCATCAGGCATTTGCTGATCATGTCTGTTTTTAAGCCAGATTTTGTCCTTTCGCTCATTTGCTTCGTTTTTTTTTTTTTTTTTTTTTTAATTATCTGCGAAGGACAGCCCTGGGGGAATGTAAGTGGTTTTATTTACTCATGCCTTTTTCAGTGCTGTGTCTGTATTGTTACAGGGACTCCCAGCTGGGAGCAGGAAAAAAAGTGTCAGCATTCAGGGATGTGTGGCGTATCCAGCATATGCACTTAAAACACAGAGGGGGGAAAAAAAAGGCTAGAGAGAGACAGAGAGAGAAAACATGACAGTTTGAATCCTCGGCACTTGTGAGACTATTTTTAAATGCTTTGTAGTGTTTTGGAAGCAAGAGGTCAGCGGCGCAGCCAGAAGCAGGCTGAACACAGACGGGTGCTCTTTAGACATTACTCTGCTCGTGCATCTCGGATCTGGCCTTCAGCACCTGTGCTTTTTCTGAACTTCCTTCTGCACGTACACCAGACCCAGCAGCCCTGCCTGCATCCACACTTTGCTATTCCACTCAGCTGTGCTGAACTGTGCCAGACTGTGCTGTGGTTCTTTGCTGCTGAAGAACACAGAAAGGCAGAGGTAGAGCCATTTTCATTTGTGCCTCGTTAGAGATGTGCCCCCAGATTTGCAGACTCCGTGGGCACTGTCTCCAGGAACTCCCCAGAGCTCACCTCCCGTGCGCTCACATTCCATGTATTCTCAATACCTATTTCTTGCTTTTATTCTCTCTCTTTCAGTTGTAACACGACCTTCTCTTGCTTTCTGTGTTTTGTTGTGCTCCAGCACTTATACCCTAGGAGGACTTTTGTTTGCTAGGATTTGCTTTAACCTTGTCAAACAAGTAAGTGAGCACTGAAAGGCAGGTTACCAGCCTAGCCATAATCCTCTACAGTGAATTTCTTACACTAGCAGGATGCTTTTTAAATTCAGTAAATGATACAAAATGTAGGTCTTTTCCCCCTCCACCAGCACTTCAAAAGGAGTCTGAACATCTCTGTGCTGTTCTCAAGCAGAGCACAAAGTTCTCCTTGAGCATTACCTAAAGAGCTTGAGCAACTGCTTCCTAGAAAGTATTGCCCACATACCAGGCTGGCACTATGCTCAGGTAGTTATGAGGAGGAAAACATGCTAGCCTCATAAAACTATCTCCAGGCACCAGTATTAGCGACATGCAAGTTGGCAGGAACTACTTCCACTTACAGCAACGAAAGGGGAGACGTGAAAGATGATTTCAGGAGATTCTGCCTATTTTGCTTCCCTCAGAAGCATGTGAGCGCAGGAATTTCCTCTTTGGCACCAGGCTGGCAGGTGAAGTTGCAGACGCCTTGCTGCTGTTGCTGCCAGTTTGCTTTCTGTAGGAAGCGAAGCACATCTGGTGTAATTGGCGGCAGGCCTACTTGGAGAGTTTGAGATTTGTGCCTTTGTAACTGGAATGGATAGACCGCTCTGAGGCAGCACGTAGTTGCTCCAGGGAAGACCATAAAGCATCGAGGACATGTGAGGTGTGTCACGGCAGCAGTGATTACATAGAGGCATTACAAGTAGAGCGTCCTCCATCAGCACCACCGGTGGTGTGTATTTCAGCGTAGCTGAGGCTGGGGAGAGGGYGTGCATGCCCAGGGCTGCACGCTGGCTGAGGAAGCAGCCAGCTCAGCCTGATGTGAGTGGAAAAAGCATATGCCAACACCTGTAAAGATGGGCTATTCTCCAGGCTGACAGGCTGTCCAGTGGCACTTATTTTCCATTCCTGGTGCTTGGATTGAAAGTAATGCTGGCTTTTGTTGTTACTTACGCTGTAATTACAAGACTATAGGCATCCTGATGCCTCCCCCCTCCCTCCCAAGMCTCTGCTGCCTTGGAGTGATCAGTAGGGAGACTGTGGGGAGTTACAGGTACTAAAAGATGCTTAAAGTTGACCTGCTTAGAGACAGCCCTAGCAGAGAGGCTGGGAGCCTGGGATCCCTGCCCCTTCTAAAGGCATCCTTCACAGTCCAAGTTCTCTGTCTTGCCCCTTTTTTTTTGCCTTTTCTTTTTGAGACATGCAGAGTCTCAAGTGCAGATAAGGGGCAGAGTAGGGTGGGGGCCATTTACTGGAGAGACTAATTTACAAAGCAAATGAGTAGCACAGCTGACTCAAATGTCCTGGGGAGACAGCACAGAGCAGCTGCAGGGGTTCCTCRCTGCTGGGGTTCGGGATCGTGCCTGGCTCCATGCAGCACAAGGCAGGCAGTGCAAGCAACGGGCAAATTCCCAGGTGCTGCTGCAGCACCGTCCCTGCAGGCAGGGAAAGGTTATCTCTGGGAATGTCAGAGATGGCTCTGTTGGGGCACATGGCAGGGGCCAGTCTGATGAATTGCTCGATCTGAAACCCGCTGCGGTCAGCAGGATGCTTTCCATTGGCTCTGGGTGCAGATCTCGCTGATGAATAGCGAGCACAAGAATAACTGCTGTGCACTTGAGGGGTTATCTCTGAGGAGGGTTTTCTATCACAGAGTCACTGCAGCCGGCATCATGTGTGCATTACTGGAAACACTGGAGCCTTCCAGTCTCCATTGTGGCGCTCTCCCAACAGCCAGCTCCTGCTGCCAAAGGGATTTACTCCAGTTACACAGCTCACCCAATTATCTCCCGTGACAGGGAAGAAAGCTTATTCAGTGATGAGAAATCATTACAAATTACAAGCTTTGAGAGTGTGGGACAAACGAACACCCTAAAMGCTGCCTGGTTGAGCGCTCTGTCTGTTCTCTGCGTGCTAAATAACAGCTGACTTTTCCATCGCTAGGAAATGAATCACTGTGGAGGCAAAACCAAAAAGGAGCCTCAGTCCAGCTAGGAGACCTGAGAARGAAGCTGCTGGAGGAGAGACGTGTACTAACTCTGCTGGCCTGTAGTCTATCTTACCCTTACTAACAAATGTCAGCTACTAGGTAATGTCCTTCCTTTGTTCTGTCTGACCCTGGGCTTGGGGATTAAGGTGCAGAAATGTCAGTTTTTTGGACTCTGTGGATGCTGTGCCTCAAAGGATGAGATAGGGCTCGAGCCATGAGCCATGTAAAATAGAGTACCTGTTAGCAGAGCTCAGAGAATTTGAGTCTCATTCCAAAAACGTGCCATGGCAGGATAAAACCAGCCGGAGAGGATGCTGAGAAGGGGATGGTCTAGACCTTCTTGCAGTCTGCRTCTGAACAAGAGATCTGAATCTAGGATTGTAACCTGGAAACAAGGCTGGTAACTAGAAGTTACAAGAGAGGATTTTATTGCATTCCTAACTTTGGTGATGAGTTCAGAAAGCAGCACGTACAGTCATCTTTAGGTGGAGGGGAAGGTTTGTTCATTGCAGCTGTGAGGGCTTGAAATGGAGCGGGAGTACAAATTTCTGGATTTCAGGGACTTGTATGTAGCAGAACTGTGACTGTGCCCTATCTGCAGCTGTTGTGCTTGGGGAGGGTGTATAGGATCACATCAGATTCCTCCAAGTCTAGGTAAAGAATGTGACAGTGATCAGTGCCTGGTGTTTTTAAAGCAAAGTCAAATAAAGACCCCCAAGCCCAAGCCCAGATGCACCTGGACTGTTGCATCATGGAAACATTCCTTCCTGCCTTCTGAAATGCTCAAGTTACATCCTGATGCCTGAGACTTGATTCCGTAGCTCAGCTCACATATTACTGGTTACAAAATCCAGGCAGTGCTTGGTTCAGTGCGCTCTTGCAGCAGCTGCACATTGTGTGGTGAAGTGTTTCCTTTAATTCATTATTAAGTGACCCGCTTTTAATGTTGCGATGTGACCTCTTACTGCAGGATGCACTTCCCAAGCGTGAGTCAAGGAAGGAAGAGCTGTGCTGAGGGGAAGGCGCTTTTTGTGCTCATGTCCCAAATGCATCCTACATCCACCCGCTCTCTTAGAGCTCCRCTCACAGATCTCCTGTACTTCTCCTGGGAAGTACAGCTAACACAGGAGCCTGAGAATCATATACCAGGCAAAGTCACCATGAACTGCCTGCTAAGGTGCATGGGGATAGTGAAAGAAAGCTTTAAATCAGGCTAAAAATAACGTAACCACAAACCGCCAGCATAACTCTGTCACTCTGGCTGTGCTGTGCAGGACCATCTGACATGCCCAAAACGTGAGATTGTAACATCCTATTTGCACGTCTGCCTGCAAGTTGCTTGTCCATCCTTTGGTGTACGTGCAAAAAAGACCTCAGGGCAGCAGCCAGGTATTGCTGGCATGATCAGGCTGTGGTCTCTGGGAATATCTTAAGACTGCGGAGGAGAGAGAACTCCTAGTGGGAAGCAAGAACCTCTACCTGTAGTTCAGTGGTCATGGTGGCTTTGTTACTGTAGCAAGGGTATTTTCACGGGCCAAGGTCAGTAGCATGCAGGGAAAGCTGCTGCCATTATGGTGCCTGGGTTGTGGGCAAATAGGAGGTATAAACAGCCATGAGACTTTTACTTTGAAATAGCATCAGCCAGTCGTCCCCAAGTAGTTCATGAGTTTTAGAAGAGTGCCAAGGATGTGAGATGCTCCCTGGGAGAGCACAGAGAAAGCAAAAGTTCTCATAAATGGAGCACACAGGACTGATGGAGGACTTTGGTCCTGACTGTCCTAATAAGGAGGAACGTCAGATGATACCAGCCCAGACAGTGGACAGTTGCTACTCCCTGTGCAGAGGCTCAGTGAACTGCTACTTGCTGAGAGATGTTGGGTCCATGGGAACTGTGGTGCTTAGCACCGAGCGTCTTGGATCCCTGGAGAGGAGGTGAATAGCAGAAGTGCAGAATGCAGCACAAGTGCGAGGAAGTTGTGCACTTCCCATGTTGCTCAGCTTCCCCTTTGCCCTAACAGCTTTGTTCATTTCTGTTGCAGGGAGCAGCCAATCTTCAGCACCAGGGCCCATGTTTTCCAGATCGACCCTGCCACCAAACGGAACTGGATCCCTGCCAGCAAACACGCCTTGACTGTCTCCTACTTCTATGATGCCACACGCAATGTGTACCGGATCATCAGTGTGGGGGGCACCAAGGTAGGGGATCTTTGCTGGCAGTATCACACAGCTTAACGGCAAGTTTATCTCCAGCCAAAGTCTGTTCTGGAATTGACATTTTCTGTGTCAAGGTGATCAGTTTTTGCCATGGGGCACTCCAGGATCTTCACCATAGGGAACAGAAGATAAAATAGTGCCTCCGTGCTCAAGTGTATTTAGTGTTAGACAGTAGACTTCTTGCTGATGAAAACCATGTCCTACAGTCTAATGCTCTCTCTCCTCAGTGCATGCCAAACACGATTTCTTTCTGAGAGCCTTGGTCCTATGCAAAACCCAACCCCCACAGATATAACGAAATCACAGAAAGACAGAGGTTGAGGGACCTTCAGAGGTAGTCAGTTCACTCATGTCCACAAAACAAGATTAACGCTCTCCAAACTGTTCTTGATAGATTTCCTATTTTTTTTTTTTGTTTGTTTGGTTTTTTTGTTTGGGATCTTTTTTAAGACCTCCAGTGACAGATACTCAGCAGTTTTCCCAGGCAATTTACTTTGGTTCTACCCTAACCAACAGAGCAGGTTTCATAATAACTAACTCTGAGTGCTGCTTAAGCCCTTTCCTTTTTTTTTCATACTTACCATAAARATGGAGAACATCAGAAAGTTGTTCAGTCCCCAGAGATACTCTGTCTCTTATCTTTTCTTCCAGCAATGGAGGCTTACTGAAGCTGACTATACTTTTTGCAGTAGACAACAAAATTGATTTTTTTTTTTTCATGTCACACAGCCAGACTAAAAGGACTTTCAGTCACCATAAACCTGAACAATATAAAAGCCAGGGCTCCTACCCCTAGTTCATAGAGCACACAGTGATTACAGTGGTCAGAGCACTCCTGAGATTTCCTACGTTGTCACCCTGGGCAGCAGGACAAAGGTTCCTCTGACTCTCATTCTTCCCTCTCTCTACAGGCAATCATCAACAGCACTATCACCCCCAACATGACTTTCACAAAGACATCCCAGAAATTTGGACAATGGGCAGACAGCCGAGCCAACACAGTTTATGGTTTGGGCTTTGCTTCAGAGCAACATCTCTCCCAGGTAATGCTGTAGGTCCTGGCAGAATTTTGATTCCAGCAGGGGGAATGCCTCAGAAACCCTAAAGGAGATATCAGCCTCAGGAGAAAAGACTTCAGGATCCTGGTGTAATGCTGTTCCCACTATGCTAAAATCTAATGCAAAATGCATAGATGCCAGAAAAAKCTTTAAAATAATATTTGCAAGGTGTATTGAGCATCATAAATTGAATTAGGGCCTAATGTCTAAACCACTTTCAAAAATATTGTCCCTGCTGAATATGCTATCACTGCTTAGCTAATTATCCAGCCCTAACTGCCAGAATCATGGGTAGATATGGGAAGAGGCTATTTTCTGAATTTGATTGTTAACAGAATAGAAAGTAAAAAGCATGTTGAACGAAGCTGCAAAGTGAGGAGGTATAGCCTGGACATCAATTCTAGCTTGTTCTGCGTTTCAGTTTAGCAGCAGAGTGACTTTACCACTYGCCTCTAGTTTGCAGAGAAATTCCAGGAAGTGAAAGAAGCAGCCCGTTTGGCAAGAGAGAAGTCCCAGGATAAAACAGAGCTGACTAATCCTGCCCTGAATATCACTTCTCATCAGGTAACGCTTGGAAATGGGTGAGGGAAAAGCACATTGCAGAGAGGGGGCTGCTGGGGAAAACGGTCACTGTGCTGATCTCCTCGGGTGACTTGTGTATGCCTCTCCCTTTCATTCACCCCGAGGGCTTTCTTGCCACACACTGATGGTGGAGATTCACATTTTGATGACACCTGTGGCCCTGAGGTCACACTACTGAAGCAGATGAAGTGGATTAATTAATTACTGCTTAAGTGGAGCTCCTGGGAAGGTTCATATCCCTCCCTCTTTGCCAGTTAAGGTGTCAGAACCACTTGATGTCTGATAAGGCCACACTGGAGGAGTCATTTTGCTCTTCAGAGCTATTCAGTCTTCCTGGGCTCAGTGTGAGGATAACGGGCAAGTAGCATATGGGAGTGCAGGTCACCCGGATGAAGACTGTGGGAAGGAAAAAGTGGCTTTTGCAACCATTTTGTTCCCTTGCTGGGTGTGTGTGTGGTGGGGGGGATTCTCTCCCAAGTGTCTCTGACAGGTGAAGGTGCTGGCCCTGGGGATCCATGGAAAGACCAAGTGATTTCTTAGAGCTAGTGACTAGTGAATGCTGGCCAAACATTTTCCATTTCTGTCTTATTTCTACTATGGAAGAGAAGTAGCTGTGCTATGAGAGCAGAAATCACTCTATCCCCTTTGCAGCTCTCCACTAATGTAGAACTGCAAGCATGGCAGCCAGTCATTCAATTTTCTTTTCCCCAGGAGACCAAGATCTAAGAAAGCTTACACTCATCACAGGTCATTCTCGCATGTATTGCACTTGCAGTTTTTACCTGTCTGCCTGTATAGCTAAGCCAACTCCAACAGCAGTAGGATGCAGGAGAGGGGATATGCTGCAGGGAACCTTACCCCTCTTTTTCTCATGGTACGGCAGTTCAGAAGTGACAGTAAAGTTACCCTCCCAAATGGTGCACTCCAGAGGTGACTGTACATTTCCCTGAGCTCCAGGCAGCAGGAGAGGAGCTGTAGGATGGAGGACACCGTGTTCTCTGGGTTGAGTACAGATGGTGTGGCAGCAGAAGAGGAGGAGGGAGTGCAAACAGTACCTTGGCCTGCAGGGAAAAGAGAGGGAGGTGGAGGCAGTGGCTCTGCAAAGACTGGAAATGCCATGTGAGGTGGAAAAAAGAGGAGAATCTGCCTGGCTTGTGGCTGCCACAAACTTTCTCTGCCCCATCCTAATGGGTGACAAATGAAGGCAAGAGTAGAGTATGAATAGCAGAGCCAAACTTCTAGGCAAAAGACTCTGGTTAGCAGTTGTTGCCCAGGACAGTTAACTGGTAGCCACTGCTGGCTGCAGCTATGAGAGCTCCCCTGGCCTGGGAGATGGAGGCTGGGAGTTGGGATACTCCTCCTTATCCTGTTCACACCAGGCAAAATGCACTAAGTGTCAGAGCAGGACACATCCATCTCCTCCCTTGTGCTGCTATGGTAGCTTGCAATACAAAGGATAAGGTGGTTGGAAGTGAAGGTTAAATGATGATCTGGGAAATAGCCTCAGACTCTTCATTCTTACCTGATCCAGCAGCATTAAAACTGCTGCGACGTGAATGCATACCGACTTTCCTGTTCGGCATGTCCCATCTCTGAGCTCACACATAAATATGCAGGGCCCCAGCGTGCTGCCGTCCGGCAGCCAGCACACTGACACACAGCAACACATGCCATGTCCTCTGCCTTGCGGGCATGCGCACCTTGCCCTGTATTTCCTGCCTCCTCCAGCCTGCACATATGCCAGCCCATATACCCACTGCAAGCCAGCACACACACATACTCCCTTTGCACTGTCCCGTAGCTGATTTTCAGTCTTTACCTTACTAGAGCTACACATGTGAGTCTTATCCTTGAATAATTGATTGTGTTGCTGTTTTCCAGTGATGAGAGAGCAGATCTGTCTCCTGTAATTAAATCAGGTCTCCCTGTTTTTCTGCCTTTCTGCTAGTTTATTTAGATTCTAGACTTTCAGAGCTGTAGAAATCCCTGGAGAACAGCTCTCCCCCATTCTCTAGGATCTTGTAGGCCAATCATCATCCCTTTTAGCATCTCCATCACAGAGTATGTCAGCRGGGATGATATAGGCAACTGAATAATGTGGAGCATCTTTAACTGTCATCAGTTTCAGCTGGAGTCACAGAGGTCACACATCAGAACAGGCAACTTATGCTCCTTCCCTGCCTCWGTTTCTCCATCTGTAAAAAGAGGTTTGTTGGTGAGGTAGAGCTGTGTTTTGAAGGTCTCAGCTCTTGATCACTAGAAGGTTTCTTGAAGCTGGTGTTCAATACATCTGATGGCCCTGTCTGGCTCTATTTATAGATGTCAGCCGACTCCGAAGGCAGGTGGCTGTCCTTTACCACTGGCATTTGAGGGCTACCTATCAACTCCAGCAGGCTCACCAGCCACCTGGTTTCACAGCCTCCAACTTTAGTATCCCTGTGGCTCAATGCTCAGGGTGTCTTTTTATAGCTGTTTGCCCTGTCTGTGCCAAGTCTTTTCCCTGCTGCGGGAGACGTGAGAGGAGGCTGTGAAGGCAGGGTCTTTTGCAGAGGCTGGAGAATGTGAAGTCCACTGTGGTGTCTGGATATTCATGTCTGCTCCCTTGTCAGTTCCTTCCAGCCTGTGAGCATGAATTGTGAGTTTCTGCTAGCTCTGATGTGTGTAGGAGCATGGAGCCATAGAGAAGGGGCATCCTTTGGTGCAGGGACTGAGTCTYTTCTCCCATACCTTTGGAAAGTAGGTGCTGCAGTTGTCTGAGCACTAACAGCATTCCCCTTCCTTGAGCCTGATGCCTTAATTCAAGGTATGAAAGCTAAACTCACAGCTGAACCCAAGTGGCCTGTCAGATCTGTTCTTTGAGTTTAAGCCTTTCCACTGCACTGAGAAACAGCAAGAAAATCCTGTTATAGGGCTCAGCAAAACCTTGAATGCCTGAAAGACCCAGCTTGAGCAGCTTGCTGTGTTGTGCCCAGGCATGAGGCTCAGGTTACAGGCTGTAACATCACTGGCATTTTTCAAGGGGAAGTTGAGGGCCAGAGAGTTCACCACCTCAAATAAGGAGGGAGGAATGGCTGCTGTGTGCAAGCTGTAAGCCCACATGCTCAGGGTGTCTGTCCACTGGGATAGCTGCTCCGGCATGGCATGGAGACAGGGAAAGGGAGGATGTGGCAGCAGAGCAGGGCAGCTGTTGAAAGGGAGAAGCTGAGCAGGACACACACTAACTTACCTATCTGAGAGGAGTCTGCTGTGCTCTCGTCCTTTCAACTGTGCTGGGATAGATGCTGTGATGTCTGTCACTCCTTCTGCACTGCTGTACAGCCAGCAACAAGGCAGCATTCCTGGAACAGAGAAGGAGCTCTGTCCACATAGCCTCTGAAATCATGATTACACTATGACTGGTGCTGGTGAGCCATATGTGAGGCTCTCTGCTACCCCTTATCACGTTGAGCACAGCACTGCCTAGAAGCTAGGGATCAAAAGCCAGAATTGCTCAGAAGAGAACTAGCCCAGGGTCAACTTAATGACCCACCCTGTGAATGCACCTGCAGAGAGCTTATGGCCACATGTCTTCATACTTACTGCTGTACAATAGCCACCTCTTCCTTCTCTCCTAGGTACTTCCCAGTCCTATCATCAGTTCCAATGGACCAGGGGAAGACAAGTTATTCCGAAGCCAGAGTGCTGACGTTGAGATAACAACAGAGAAGGAGCGGCTGAAGAAGATGCTTTCGGAAGGGTGAGGCTGCCTTGGGTGACTCTCTGCTTCTGGCTCCTAAACTGGCTATTCCAGAAGAATTTGGAGAATGTCTCTGTCATCCCAAAGCTCACAGAGTCCCTGAATGACAGGGTGGTCCCAGCCTAAATGCTATCAACTCAATGTTTCCTCTCTAGAGAGCCAAGTAATGTCCCAGGTCCTCCACCATACCCATTTCCTTTCTTCCCCAAGAGAAGTTTTTTCCAGCTTGAAGGCGAAATACACTGCTCAGGCAGCGTGGGAAAGAGAATGCTTTGTTCCCACAGCAGTGACAAGTTGATGCCAGTTATCTACAGATCAGTAGTTTGTGATACCAGAAGATGTTCGCACTTCTCCAGCTGGCCTAGGGCTGCATTTGTGCTAATTCTGCTGATGATTCCAGCAAAGTCTCTGCTGCTTCTGGTCTTTGACTATTCAAAAGACTCCAGGCTAGATTCCGCCCTGTAGCTCCCATTGAGCTCCAAGCTAAACACTTAGAATATGTTTAAATTAAAAGCAAGTGTCCTTTACTACCTCCTCCTAACTGTGGGATGGTAGTCGTTTAATTCAAAGCAAATTCAGATCTAACAAGGGTTTAAAAATAGATTCACAGTCTCTCGTTGCAAAGCCCCTTTACTAGTAGTTGTATATTTCCTCAGCCATTAAACTCAGTGTGATTTCTGCAGTTTCAAGCAAGACACATGGCCTCCAAGTGAAATATTATCTGGGGATAGAGGAAGGAGATGCAGATTCAGGGCTGGAATGTGCATTTAACTTTGGGAAGCAAAATCAAAGCCAAATTGAGAGCAATGCAGGAGCAGGGATCTACTGAGCACTTCTAAGAGCATGGCTCACTGCATGTTTGCACTGGAGGGAAGAAGCCTTCATGCTGAGACTCTTGTACTTCCCTGCACACTTCCCTGTTCTCTCACACAGTTCAGTGAGTGAGGTCCAGTGGGAAGCTGAGTTCTTCAGCCTGCAGGACAACAACAACAAACTCGTGGCTGCTCTTCATGAAGCCAATGCCAACGTGGACCAGTGGAAGAAGCAGCTGGCTGCATATCAGGAGGAGACAGAAACGCTGCGGCAGCGGGTGAGATGAAGAGGGCCCTTGCAGAGCTGGTCACAGGAAGCCCTGTCCCAGAGACAGATGATGCCCTTGGCCCTGCGCTCCCCTCAGTTTCCGGAGGTGGCAGCAGGAAACAGGCTGCAGATCTGGGATGCTGCATGAACCTGGCAGGAAGAATATGTCAAGGAATAAGGCCACATAACCAGAGAGCTCTCACAAGAGAGCTCTCTGCAAAGCAAGCTGTGGGAGCACTGAGTCTCCCTGGAYGAAGGGAGGAAGCCAGAGCACAAAACCAGAGAATACAAGCTTCCCTCTTAGATTTTTCCGGGAGTGGTTCCCAGCTGCCAGCAATATCAAACAAGGGCCGTGCTCCCTGGAGCTGGGCATCAGGGCAGTCTTTTGACTGCTGACAGGCAGGATGAAAGTTGCTCTGTCTGCTATAATTAGCTTGGATCCAGGCTGCAACATCATGAAACCCATGTGGCACAGTACAAACAACCCCTTGTTTGGTTGGAATAATAGGATCTTTTGACCTGTGCGATGTCAGAGARGTCATGGATCAACTGAGGAGGCCTGTGTGCATGTCTGGGCAGAGGAGTGACAGTCACATGGTCAGGCTCCTTGGGAGGGAAGAACTGCAGAGCATCTGGGAAAGGGGTTTAGGACCTTCAGGGTCTGGCTGGGAAGGAACTCTAGAGCCCTGGTRAAGGAGGCATAAGGCTGTTTCACTTCTAGATCGCTCATTCAAAAGACAGCAGGGATTTATAGCAATTAACAGCTGTTTCCACTTGATGGCTGTTGTGCGGCTGATCTGTGCAGTAAACAGCTATCTCCCGTGATTCACTGTGCCCACTGCTAATTCTCAAAGCTGAAGTCAGACAGTAAAAGAGCTGCACAGAACAAATTTTCTCCTTTGCAGCAGAATCCCATCCTGGGTATAGCAGAGACCTCAATTTTGCATATATAGAACTGTAAGGGGCTGGCTGGGACAAGCTGCCTTTTCCCTACCATTGCTTTGGGAATATTCAACTGTKTGGTAGCTGCTTTCACAGCTTGGAGATATGAATGAGGCTCTTGTGAGTCAGGCAAAGGGCAACYACTGGGCACTTTTCAGAATCACAGAAGGGATTAGAACTCGTGAAATATCCAGATTTTTGTCCCTATACTCTGTAGTGTTTTGGGAAAAGAGCTGGYTCATGAAGGACTGATTTTTGGCTGTGACTCTGCAAGCCTGACAGCTCACAACCACTGTTACACAAACCTCAGCACAGGCTTAGTCCAGAGAGCATGGCGCCGCTGCCCCTGCTTCTAGGAAAGTATCACACTGGGGTTCAAGCCCCATTTACACAAGAGAGCTTGTCACTGAAGCTGCACTCGTAAAGCTCAGTGCAGACCTCATGAGAGCTCAGGGCCCTGCAATAGCTGCTACAGACCATCTGATGAGCCTTTAAAAATGAATCCTCTCTATGAATAATTTAAGCCACTGGACTGCCTTTTTCAGAACTGGGGAGAACGCCTGGGCAAACCCTTCCSCCTAGCTTTGCTGTGGTAGAGCTCCAGTAACTCCCTTGCCCCTCARCAGTCTCTGCCCAGGGGTGTAAATATAGCTGGATCTGACCATCACTAAGGATTGTAGGCTCGTGTGCTTGATGTCAGCCAGCCAGACTTTGTTGAAAGTGTGAGACTGCAGAAGGCAGAGATAGAATTTCTAGCCAGATTTCTGCTTCAGTGCGTTTCTGCGCATAATCTGCACAGAGAGGAAGGAGGGAATTTTTGCTGAGCAGCCACAGGAGTTGCTACCCTGTTGTGAGCTTTGTTGTGCTTGCAACAAAGCCAAAATGCAACATAGAATGACAGTCAGTGATAAGGCATCAGGATATTCCCATATCTTTGATACCTTCCCCACTCCTGCTTCCATGTAGGTAGCAGAACTGGAGTCGCAGGGGGCTCACGATTCCTCCAGTGAGAACAATAAAGAAGATMTGAGCCAGACTCTGGAGGAACTGGAACTGCTGATCAAGACAAAAGATGAGGTAATACCCCACAAAGCACAGCAAAGCCCCAAARCAGGGTTAACTCTGAATCACTGACACCCGGTCTGTCATCACAGCTTGTCTGAGATCAGAGCACACCTTGCACTGTTACACATGCTGCCTGTGCAAGCTGGGGAGCCTTGCAAACCAGCACAGCCCACTCAGTGGTCTCCCACCCCAGAGAGGTRAAGCTGAGTGAGTGCTGGGAGTTTCCCATGCAAATGGTGCTGAGCGGAGAGTCTCAGCCACTGCACAAATGGCAGGGCTGTACATCGCCCCTTCCCCTCACAGCCATCTGCAGCTGCAGTTAGTGTAGTAACTGCCTCTCCCTTTCACTGCGTTTAAATGAAAGATTTAAAGCACAGTTCTAATTACAGAGGCTGTGAAGGAGGGGAGATACAAAAGGAATTTCTCTGATCTGTGCATCACCAGACTCTCTAATGCTTGTGCATCAGCAGGGTGAGTGGAGAGAGCCTTAGAGCTGGAGCAAGACTGCAAGGATTGGGGTATGTGGGTGCTGGACGTTCTTTGCTCCTTGGAGAGGAGGAGAGATCTCTCCCCTCACCCTAAACCTACTTAGTCCAGAGGAGAAGGCCAGGGACCAAGAGGTGTAGAGGCTCTCACTCAAGAACTGACCTTGAGAGCCTGGAATTTGTTCTCAAGCAGAATACAGAGGTCACTGAACTTAGCCGGTGCTCAGCTGGTCRTCTTGATCAGGAACTGGGCACTTAGAGGAAGGCAAAAAGTACAGCAGAAGTGTAAGGTCAGAAAAGAAGGTATTAAGACAAATTTTGGAGCTGGATGTGATTATATGATCCTTGGAGTGAGGGAGAGGCCTTGRGTGAGACACATGGTGGGAACAGGCCTTGCAGTGGAAGGGGTGGATCTGACATCACACTTTTTCTCCTTGTGTTTTAGGAAATTCAGATGCTGAAGAGCCAGAAGTGCAGTCGATGGGAAGCAGAGGGTGAGCGTGAGGAAACACTGCAGAAGCTGCAGGTAGGGATGGCAGATCTGGGACACCTCTGTACTCAAACTAGAGAGATCTGTCCCTGTTTCTCATTTAAACTAAGGAACAACTTTCACAGAGCTTTCATGCCTTCTGCCTCTAGAGGATGGGGACTAGTCCTTGCCTATGTCTCTAACTTCCTCCACACTCCCTATATCACTCAGAGATACAGCGTGGGACAAAATCAGCAGGTGATAGCAAACCCAGCCTGCAAGCACTCTCTGCTAGCGCTCACTGCAGCCCTTGATATGGGACTGGGGCTGGGATGGACCTGTGTCCTGTGACCTCCATCCCTTGGAGGTGCCTGTTCAGCTCACTGGATGGCCAGAGATGGTTGGGGGGCTGCAAAGACTTGCTGGCCAGCCCATGGGGAGCACAGCTCTGACTCAATCTGGCTGGCAGAGAAGGGCAGATGGAAGAAACACAAGCTGCTCTATACCTCAGGGCAAGGACACAGATGGAAGCGAGATCTGTTGTGCAGCCTCTGGGGGCACCGCCTGCCTGTGCCTACCTCCAGCCACTGAACAAGGGGATCTGCTGCAGGCTCAACTCAGCAGACAGGCACTGGTTTTCATGGCAGGATAAGATCTCCAAATGTTAAATGGCATCACAACTGGAGATGATGGGCATGTGGGGAAGTAAACACTTATAGCACCTGTGTGAACCGTGGGCAGATGCCTGGATTTGGGGCACGTGTGCTCACAGACATGTGCACTCTGGGGTGCTGTTGTTCAAAATAGGGAGGACCCATAGTGAGAGAACCAGTGCAGACCAGGAGTGGCTGGGTATGGGTGGCCTGGCACTAAGACAGTGGTAGAGCTTGGTGGAGATAAGTGTAGTTGTCCATGAACAGCACGTGTCAATACTGGTGTCAGGACAGCTGCCTCACTGCACTTGCATCCTTTGGCAGGAGCTGGAGACACGCAACGCAGAGCTGGAGCGCCGCCTTCACCTGGCTGAGCAGACGYTGGCCGAGACCCTGTCTGAGAGGGAGAAGATGCAGAGCGAGGTCACCAAGGTGGCAGAGATAATGGATGTGAAGATTTTTGAGCTCAGCGAAATCCGTCAAGGTCTAGCCAAGCTGGTAGAGAGCAACTGAGAAGCATCACTTATGGAGGAGACACCTCTGGGARAAGGGGAGTCCAAGCTGGGACTGGTCACTGACAGCAATTATAGTCACAGAATGGCCTCAAGGCCTGTTTGGGCAGGATACAGCAACATACCAGCAGCTGCCTGAACAGCGTGGAGACCAGCCACAACCACTTACTGCCCACTGAACACCCAGACGGAGGGCAGAGAGGACCTGAACTCCTGCATCCTCCACAAGGAGCATCTACAAATCACAGCCAGGCCTCTCTGGACCCTGCCATAGCTGTGGCATGGCCCAGAGACTGTCCCTGGACTGCTCAGCAGCTTGTCTGTYCCAGCCTCCCAATTGCCACACTGCATTTCCAATGTTTTTACAGTTCTTTTCTAGGGAAYGGGCTGAGCCTTTGTGTTTTTTTCAGTAGTTTTTTTAGGGAACCACTTGCCTTTTGCAAAATATGCTGCCTCTGTTTCCCTACCTCGGGAGAGAGGAGAGGTGCCAGCACGCAAGGACAACAGTAGCTCCTTTTTCCTCTTCCCCAGCCCTAACTACATTGTGTCTTTCTAACAGGATCCAGTAACGCTGGTCACTGTCAGGAGCTTCCAGATGTAGCAGAAGTCCCCACTGCAGCCAAGGGTGTTTGCCTGCCCACATGTCCATGTTCRATCACATCCTCCAGAGGAAAAGGAACTGCAGATTTTAAAGTTCTTTTTAGTTAACACAGTGGGGGTTTATGACTTCTTAAAACTGCTTTAAGCTGAGACCCTAGACCTGGTTGGGATGGGGTCATTTGAGAAATGGGACACCCCCAAGGGGATGGCCTACCAATTGCTAGATTGGTATCTCTCACAGCCTCTAAGGACGGCAGTTAATTGGAATTAAATGGAGCAAATCACAGTTGCTCTTTTTTTTTTCTAATTGGGAAACAGCCTGCAGGGATGTCTTGCTCCATGTCAGCCTGAGCAGTATTCCTTGTAAAGGGTACAGGCCCCAGCTTGCCAAGCTTTTCTGGATTAAACAGGAACATGAGGTGTTTGTGGAGTATGCTGGGACCAGTGCCCATTGGGCACTGTGGGAAGTTTATGGGTTATCATAGATGTTGTCTAGTAATAGGAATTGAGAAAGGCCTGAGGGAGGCACTGCAGAAACCTGGAAAGTCATGTCTCCCCAAGGTGCCCTCTGAAGTCTGTGTAGTTACCTAGGAGCATGCTTAGCCCTGTGCTGAATGACGAAGCAGTGTCTGTTTAGAAGTAGTTAGTAACCTTACAGGAGTGTTGCTGAATTTGGATTTTTKTTGTTGTTGTTGTTTTCTGCTATCTTTGCCACTATAGATTAGGCAAAGATTGCAGTAATCTTGGGAATGTTTCACAGGTCTGCAGAAATCCTAGCACTTAGCAAACATGGGATACCAAGTACTGGCTTCTCCGTACCCACACGAACCTTRGCAAACCTGGGTAAAGGCAGTACAGCTTCTCAGGGCCTGCCTCTCCTTTCACTCACCTGGTGGCCAAGGGAGGAACTCACTGCTTCCACACGCCTCCTGCAAGTCAGTTCAGAAATAGGTCTGCACCTTGCAGAGAACTGCTGGTGGCTGTGTGCTGAATTGCGCTTAGGCAAGGCCCTTCCCTTTCCCAGGGGTGATGAGAAAACGTTGAGATTTCCAGACCTGTGTAGCCAGGAAAGAGCTTTTCTGTTTGGTGATTTGGTTGTTTTGTTTTGAGGATCTCCACCCCCCCCTTTTATTTTTTTTTTTTTTTTTGCATGAACTGTTCCCATGACTGTATGGGGCTGTAGCTACTGTAGTAACGTTTGTTGTGGGGTATTTAAGAGGGGAAGAAGTAAGCTGGGTGGCAGAAATTTCTAGGGACTTGTTTACAACCCTATGTCAGTACTCACGTTTTATTCCTACAGGAGCAGCCTTGTTTGAAATAGAGATCAGCTCCAAGAAARGTGTGTTTGGCCTGGATCTCTGTCACTGTAGTACTGCGGTAGGCAGGTGGGATTTCAGGGTGTGGGAAAAGGGAAGTTAAGCCAGTTTTGTTTGTTCTGACTGCCCCTGCCCTCTCGCACTGCTCTTCTGTGCCTGCAGCCTACAAGGAGGAGCTGGATGCGCAGTCCCAAATTCAGGCAATGACCRTTTCATAGCCCTGCTTGGGCTCCACGTCTCTGGCCAGCGCCTGTGTTACTCACTGGTCAGGGCTGACCGGAGCACTGCGTGCTGTGCTTSGGTGAGTCAGCTCGCCAGAGGGAGACCGCGCTCGGACCGTTCCCAAGGAACAAGAGGGAAGCTCTGAGTCAAGCTGCTGCATATCCCGGCAGGACTCCCTCTGAGGGGGAGAGATGCAGACAGGAGCTGCGGCTGAAACTGCAGCTYTGCTGGCTCCACAAAGCAGTGTGCTGCTTGCCATTCTCCCCAGGACCTGCTCTGAGCTGGGTCAGACATAGCGGGGTGAGAKCCAGCCCTTATGCAGCATTTTATACCATCAAAGCACAGCCTAGAATCACCAGAGAATTCCACTGGACCTGTAACAAAGACAACAGGCCCACTGAGAATTGAGGTTCAGTGAGAGCAAGAAGGCCAAAAAGACATGCAACGAGTTATAAATTTAAGGAATCTGCAGTTAATCTTCCACTAACTTAACTGACTTCCTGCAGGAAGCTCTCCATGCTACACACAGACCTCGACCTCTTCATATCAAGCCAAGAGTCAGCTAGGGCCAGACTCTTTGTTTAAAAATGCCAAGAAACCCACAACACTAAGAAAACGCTCTAGACTGCTGCTTACCCTCACACTTCATACAAAGCCAAAGCCAGGGTGAGATTTCACACAGCCACACAGTGCCTATGGAAGCAGTCCTAGCCTCACAGATCTTTCCTCTTGCCATCATGGTGTGGAAAATCCGGTCGAGAGCACTGCTGCGCTCAAACTGCAGGTAGTGTATCTGGGCGCTGAGCAGAACGGGTTGCTGTACACTGGTCAGAACAGGGATCTTACATACTGCCTCCCCTASAGACTCAGCAGTCCAGCATTTGGCATCCTGAGGAGCTATCCCTCCGCCCCCAAGGAAGTATTCTTTTGTGTCTAGTGGAACATTGCACTCAGTCATGCTATTAACCATCCATAAGAGCAAGTTCTTCCATTTAACTCTGGTGAAATCAACAGTTCTGCAGCAGAAGTAACCCCAGCTCATTCACTAAGCTTTCTGAASAGCCTGTTCATTGCAAACAAACAGCTCTGTCTGCTTCTGGAACCCTCCCTGCTGGAGCTGCCTAGCTGCCCTCTCCCTGGAAGGGTGCTGGAGACTGTTTCCCTGTGCAGAGCGTACCTCGAGGCCAGGAGTACTTTGCATGCGCTTGCTGTGCCTTGCTCCGYTAGCTAGTTACAGTCCTGGCTGTGCTGCGTTGCTCTTCCGTTGTCAGGCACCAAGGAGAACCGAGGCCCTTTTCCTTTACGCTCTTCTTCCCCACGGGTACTAGTTGCAATTCTCTTCCTTGCCAGGAGAATCTAAATAGTGGCTTTTTGATGAGATCTGCCCTGTGCCCAGCATTTGTTAAAAGTCTTTTATTGAGGCATTGCAGGGCAGTGTGATGGATAGTCCTGGGAGGCACTTTCTGTTGCAATCATCCCCTCTTCTAAACTAATGAAAACGCATTCATCATCACCTATTTCCACAAATGCCCTAAATCTGCARTTAGCAGCGAGACAACCTCATTTAGACTGGTATAGCAGCAAAGCTCTAATTCTGTCTGTCCCACTCTAGTGAGCGTGTAAAAAGGTCGACTGTATTTAAGAACAGCAGCATTCTAATGCATCACCACTGTGCACTTTCTCATGCCTTCCCTGTTTATGCTTCTCTTGCTTTAAAAGAGAAAAATCCTGTGTTTCAAAAGCCATCACTAAATGGCAAAGCTGCAGTTTTATGTTTGCTTCTGTCTCACAATAACAATTACTGTCAGCAACTGAATAACAGTGACTTCCTTGCTGGAGGAGAAATGCTACTGATTGCAGGTACCTTGAGAGACCTAATTCTTTTGGCAAATGAGGGTCTTAATTATTCATGTGCAGAACATTAATAAAGAGAACACGGGGGGAAATGGTTCACGTGTGAGATCAAGATGAACAAACAAACGAGCAAGCAAGCTTGCAACTTCCCTTTCCCTGCACGAGGTTCTGAATAGTAGTGACAAGTTCGGACCCTCGGTTCTGAATCCAGACCCAAGATGAGGCCCTTCTGACCAGCTCAGCAAGAGGAAACGAAGCTTTCAGGACATGCCATATTACAAGACATGCCAATTATAGAGCTTCAGAAAAAAGGATGTGTTCAATGCAACCCCCACCTGGCAGATGCCAACAGGCCTCCCTGGCTCAACAGGAATGTAAATCCAATCCAGACCTAGAGCAGGCCTGGGAGTCAAAGTGCAAGACCACTGCCAGCTCTGCCACTGACTCACCGTGCAGCCTCCCACACCTCTCTGGGCTCTGATTCTTCCTCCTCCACAAAGTAGGTAATTACCCTCCCTGAAAGGCTGTGGGACTTTTAAATTACTAGCATCTATAAGGTTCCTGGAGAGCCAAGAGAAGAAAAGAGTAGTACAGGCCAGACTGCTTAATACACTAAGTCTATGAGTGATTATAAATAAAAGGTAAAATTTTTTCTTCTCAAAATGCCTYTGCAGAGCCCCCCGGTAATGACTGTTGTGTCGTTAGGCAATAACAATTACTGTCAGCAACTGAATAACAGCACAGTTACTTAACAGATTGATATCCGTATTTCTGTGAGAAGACCTAGTTCTGGCTGAAGCAAGTCCTTGATGGAGTGAAAGCAACTAGGTGCTTTGTGTTAAGTGGCCAAAGGTTCAAACTTATGGGATTTTGTAATTAAATAGCACCGATAATGGAAAATAGGTGACCTAACCCTTTTGAGCTCCCTGCATCTGGGCTGAGAAGATCAGCTGTTCTGTTACTCAGAGGATAGGTTATTTTTAGTTCAGAAATGGTCTGTTTACACTTCACAGCACAGGCAAGCATACTCTGTGAGTGTAACCCCCCCCAAACACACACACACGCATACGCTGGAAGGCGATTTCCGTGTGCACCAGAGAAGGCAATTAAATGTGTATTTTGGAAAGTGTCCATAAACACATAATAAAGCCCCGAACTCCAATGAATGAAGTTCACAGTCTCCTTTCCCATAGTAATTTATTATTGTTGTTAGATTGTGGTGTGTAAAGGCAGTTTCTGCGCTGAGGGAAAAGAGCATGAGCTACAGCAGTAACCACCTCTGCCCAAGATCCTGCCTCATCCATCAGCTTCCCTCCACCCTACCAAAAAGCAGCAGCTGGAATAAGGCTGGAAATGAGACACTTGTGGTAAGAGCGAGCAACRCTCCAGACACAAGAGATGTGGCGGCTCCAGCAACAGGTAATCCAAAGGAGCAACACTTGCAAGCTCCATCCAGCTCACAGTTGAAGCACAGTTCACAGCCACTCAGCTCCCCAGGGACTGCTGACTCCAAGCCTGGGAAGTGAGAATCAAAGATACCAAATTCATTTGCCTCAGATGCCACTGTCAAATGTCAATTCTAGCTGTAGGAAGTTTCCATGTGGAAGGTGTCAGGGCATTAGCATTATCTCTGTGCCCACAGGAGAMGGCTCTGCAGTCTGCAGAACCAGCTGTTCCAGGGAAATATGTCMCCTCTGCAGGTCGCCAGGACTTTACAGGCTGCCACAAATGGGAATTGTCAGCGCTTTCTGAAGCAGCCCATGCCGTAGTCCGCATGCACATGACACTGTGTGCGCCAGAGAGAACAGGGCAGCCTCTCTGCTTTACCACTAGTGGTTCACCTCGTTATTAGCTTATTTCTCCCAAGGGCTAGTAGAACAACAAGTGAGAGAGGTTGCTATATCAAGGCTRTGCCTTCTGTTTCCATCAATGCTGGGCTAACAGAGTTTCAAAGCACAGCAGGCAACAGACAGAAAAAGGCATGCGGGAGAAACGTCGTTTCACGCTACTGGTTGGAGAGATTAATGCCCTGACGGAGGTACGGACTGATGAAGACAATGACCAAATGTAGAGATTGGTGGCATCAGTGCCACATCTCCTGCGCTCTCAACAGGGGAGCAGCATGGCATGTGATGTTTGTGCTCAGGGTTGCAAGAATGACCCTGTGAAATACCTTATGCTATAACAGAAAGACTCTATGAAATACCTTATGCTATAACAAGCTCAGATCTTGGCATGTATAAAAGAAGGAATTGGATGGGAGTAGCCTATGGTTTGTTTTACTAGTGTGAAAATCAAGCCCAGTAGCTCCAGTCTCCACTCACATGACACTTGCACAAAGCTGCTTGACTCAATGAGCAAACTGGAGAGAWGAGGACAAGCTGCTGCAGCAGGTTAGTGCTGCACTTGTTGCTTCTCTTTGCAAGACCAAGGCAGAGTTTCCTACTCCTCAACAACCGCTGCCCCCCCCAGAGGTGACAGGAATCAAGAGCAAGTCACGTAGGGGCATGTTCCCAGGGGAGAGCTGCTGCAAAGAGTGAGAGAGAGGTATGAATTAAACAGACCCAGGAGGCAGATTTTCTTAGCATGAAAGGAAAAAAAGAAAAAATCCCCAACATTTCTTYCCTCTCTCCCTTTTTGGGGTCCTGACATTGGTAGCGAGGAAAAGGGGATGGGGAGGTTACAACATCAGCCACCTCATACCTAGAGTAAAGACACACATGTCCAGACAGCTGCAGACAAGCCRTTAATGAGGGTGTGCCACAGACAAGAAGCTTAATTAATCAGCAAAAACTGGCAGGAAAGAGGCTTAAGGTGCAGCAGGAGAAGTGGTGGTTCAACAAAGAACCTGCAAGAAGCTGGGAAGAGCGCTCTAGAACAGAGAGGAAGCCAAAGCGACGCTGGAGTATTGCAGGGATACAGGATCGGCCCTGCCCTGCCACGGTCACGGGTGATGCTGTTAACAGAGGCACTAATCAACCCTACAAGTGAAGGGAAAACACTGACACTTGGAGCCCTAACGCAGGAGGATCCGCCTGACAGCAGCATCCATCTGGGGCCTGCCTGTCGGGGGGATGAAAGGCTCAGGCCCAGGGCAGCCCTGCCCCTGCACTGTCTCCCTGCTTTCTCAGATGGGATCTTCAACATCCAGCTGYCCAGCCAAGAGGCCCTGTGCCGCGTTTCCTCCCGAACAAGGACGAGAGCCAGCAGCGAGGGCGTCCAGAGCATACAAGCTGCCATCTACCGGCTAACCAGGCAGCGGGGGACCCCAGGACTGCATGCAAGCTGCCCCGGGAGAAAGGCTTAGCRGGGAAAAGGTTCTTCCTGGTAGGAAAGCTTGTTAAGCAGATTTTTAAGGCTTTCAAAATAGCTAAGCTTGTGTTTACAAAGAACATGCAAAGGTAAAAGAGCAGCTGACACAATGCTGGCTGCACCAGCAAGGCATCAGGACAGCATGGAGAACTCGCATGGAAGTACGACCGCGTTAAATACACACAGAGCTGGTGCCCGTGCACCAATTGCCACCCCTGATCCCTCACCGCCTGTGAGGGCAATGCAAGGGCAGCAAATCCTGCCTGGTGCAGGAGCAGGAAAGCCTGGGCTGACCTGAGCAGTGTCAGGCTAAGGCTGCATCCAGACAGCAGACTGGGAGAGATCTTGGATCTACTGTTCTGGCAGGTTCCTAGCCAGAGCGGGTATTTTGAGGGGGGAGCCAAAAACGGCTGCACCTACAGCCAGCAGCAGCAAAGCTAGAATATGGGCTCCAGTGCAGCTCTGCTGTCTCATCACAGATAAATCACAGCCCAAAGCTTCTCCTAGACTGTTTCACTGCAGCTGCCTTCTCCTTGCCACAGAGATCAGGGGCTTTCCTGGCTGATGCAGTATCCAGTCTGTATGAAGGAGTGCCAGCTCCTGAAGGTGACTGCTGCATTATCGAACCTGTTCCATACTTCCAAGTTTCCTTGCTCTGCAGAACTGCCAGAGTTGAGGATTTATCAAATTTATATYTCACCAAGGAGGATCCTAACCCTGCAGTTTAGAGGAGGCAGCATCTCTCCCCCAGCAAAACTTCTGAGAAGTCCTCAAAAATGTGTCCATTCCTCCCAAAGGAGTGCAGAGATGAGGGGACTGCTCCAGGAACAAGCAAATACTTCCCAAAACGTGCACAGAAACAGCTAGTCTTGGTGTACGGCTACCAGCTGATCAGCGTAAAGACCAGGCAGAACACCCAAGGTGGGAGTCAGAGGAGCTCGGAGCAAGCAGGGCTGGGCAGTGGTTTCAYGTCCAGGGGCAGAGGATCAGGAGGGTTGGCACAGGTGTCYGGTGCACAGCAGGACTGTCCCCTCRCGCACACCCTGGCACAGCCCCCTTGACAGCAGCGCGCTTGGCAGCGGCGCRCAGCTGGGTGAGAGAGGAGGCAGCATCAGAGATGCTGAATCGGAAAGGGTTTCCATAGCAACCCAGTCAGGGAAACCCTCCCAGAGCTCCGTCTGTCCTTCAGGGAGACCGGTCTGGAGAGGAGAGAACGGAGCGGGCAGAGCACGTGGAAGGCACACGGCGAGAAGCAGTGCAACAGGGCAAGAGGGAACGGGCACGGCTCAGACGCACTCGGACACAGCAGGGCGTTAAAAGGGGTCCGTTYTCAGACCTCCTCTTACACCGCCCTAACCGAAGCGTGCGAGCACCTGCCTGCGGGACTGGCACGCAAATCCACAGCCCGCACACAGCGGAGGAGGGCTTTGAGRCTACCAGGACACAGATTTGGGAGGCTCTGTGCTCCTGGATTTTGCCAGCAAGCCTGTGATGAGAAACAAGTCCTTAAATTCATAGGAGAATCCCARAAGTTTGTGATAATGTTTGGAAACCCCAGGCTGGAACATCCTACTTGGAGGATAGTACTGACAGCACATACAGAAATACCACTGGATGTCCTTTGGCCCTGGGCAAGATGTAAATTCCCCTAATCTGGGAATGAAAGACACCTTTCTATGTCTCAATTATCACAGCAACCTCATTTCRTACTTGGCCACTCCCAAAACTGATTATCTGAAGCAGGAACAGCTTGTCAAGCCTTCAGAGAGCTCTTACTTCCAGCACGTGTCCTACCCTCACAGAGGCAGATGCTCAGGGAAGACAAGGAATGTATTAAAAGGAATTTTGAATAAAGCTTCAAGACAAGAGCCTTGATCAAACTCTACACGTCACATTGTGCTGGAAGATGAACAGAGAAACCCCCACCATGCTGAAGCAGAGACTTCAGACAGCARGCTAAGAAGTGTTTGTAAGACGGGGGGAAACAACTGACACTCAAAGACAGTACCAATCCCTCTTCAGAAAGGCGAGAGCTGCCTGTCCCAGCGAGCACGTCTCTTTAATCTGCAGCTAACAGTCTTACTCCACAAATTAGCATGTACGTAGCTGTATAAGCATTTAGTATTCAGATAGCATCCATCTGGTACAAACCTATTCRCTGCTGCAGCAGCTGCCACCAGTGTCAGAGAGCCGTGCTACAAGGCAGGCTCTTGTGTGCTTTTCCTTCCCAGAGGGCACCCAAGGGGACAAAGTGATAAACACGGTTTGGGCATCTCCRAAACCCCATGCTGTATCACACTCATCTCATCCCACACCTGCTGCCAGGTAGCCAAAAAGACAGGTCCTGGCCAAGSCCGCAGTAGCGCTGAGCTCCTGCATGGCCTGAACGCACTGTGAGGCCTGGCTATTCACGGCTGCAGGAAGATCTTCCCTGAGGGAAACACTGGCTTTCCTTTKCAAGACCTGTGCACAGACCATGCTTTAAGGCAGCCAAAGGCACTGSGGGGACCATATGCTCCCAGGAAAGAAGCTGTGCTCAGGTTGGAATAAAAGACTGCCAGAAGCTTTCCACGGCAGATAGACAGCACCAGGATATAGAACACCCACAACAAGCCGAGTCCTTGTCCAACTGATTTCCTGAAACAAAACTGAAGGTTTCCCATTTTATCTCTAAGCTGTTTCCCTACATGAGGTACTGTTCATTCCCCYGAGAACCCATGACAATGCCTCCGTGTTAGCAGGCGTTAGAGAAGGTCAAACATCCTGTCACCTGTTGCAGTAAGTATTTATTTGGGGCCCGACCACAGAAACTATTCTTGTAAACCAGAGAACAGAAATAACAGTTCCTCAAACATTAAGGCRCTCATGACAAGACTTGACATCAGAACAGAGCTGGCCAAAACATGTGGCCTGAGCCTGCTCTGGGATTCGAGGCTCTGTGGGGAAGTACTTTTATGCTAAATGATTCTCAGAAGAGCTCAACACACTCTGGCCAGCCTCCTGTTCCAAATATACATGATGCAAATCTGTGCCGGGAGGCCCAGAAGCATACAGAGCAGACTCAAACAGAAACCATTCTGATTACTCTTGGATGGTACAAAAAACAGGGGAGCCCCTCACGGGCTTTTCACTTTCTGCACCAGAAGGGGTCTTTGAACTGACTGATCACTTGGGAAAGCAGGATCAGATCTAAAGTCCCCAGCAGCCCACRAGGATGCCCATGGGGCCCTGAAGGAAGCCATGACTCTGCTACCCACGCTGATCAGCAGTGCTGGAGTCCAAATTGAGGCAGAAAATCAGAGGCAAGGGTGCCACACAAATGCATAAAGCAGCATTATCACAAGAAGGCCCCCAGGTCCAACCTCCCAGTGAGTTCCAGGAAATTTCCTCTCAGAAGACCCTGGACTCTGTCAGGCCAAGGGGCTGAGCTCATCTTGTCACAGTGCTTTTAGACTCTGGCTCAGGGGAGAATCTGTTGATATAAACAAGAGTGGAAAGCACCATCCTTTGAAAGGGAAAGAGCAACGACTGAATGAAAAGAGAGAATCCTTATTTCCCTTTGCCTCAACAACAATCTGAGTCTGGCTCTCCTTTCCTTGGGGAAGGMATGTGCTTTTGAAGGACATTCTTCCAGGAGACAGATCCAGCCTTTCAGGATGGGCTCAAGCAACCAGCTTTGTGCAGGAAGGAAAAGTAATGGAGATGGTTTTTCAGGAGGTCTCATCCTCCCTCACCCGTACTCTCCAACACTGATTCATCAGAATTAAAACCCATTAGGTCCCAGTATCCCYAGAGCAGGGGCAATGTCAGGGTGGTCAGAGCCAACCCACAGGGCTCCCAAGCTCCCTGTGAGGAGGCCAAAGCAGATTATTTCTCTTCCTTAGTACACAGTCTGTTCTGCCGCTCTATCCTCTTCTGTAGTTTCTTCTTCAGTTGCAGTTGCTTTTTCTCCTCCAATGTTTGCTGGATCTTCTCACGGAATTGCTTGTTCTTCTTCTTGATCTTGGCAAGTTCTGCCTTCCTTTTTGCCTCCAGATCTGGATCCTGCAATGGCAAATACCAGGAGATTTGTCATAAGCATAGGCACGGTGCCAGCCCCTTGCCTTTGCCAGGTGCCCATTCTGCTTGCTAGGCAATGACCAAGTAGGCTGTAGAAGTCAGACTCTAATCCAATCTTTTCCCATACCAGCCACCCTTTCAGATAAGCTTCACCACCAACAGGGAGGCAGACAAACTTCAGCAGCAAAGAAAGAACTGCCATTCCTTCTCCATGTCAATGGTGTTATACCAGCTACTGATCAAAGCAGTTTATATAGCAGCAACTCTCACCTTCCCTTCAAGGATCATTTGTTTCCGCTTATTTATTTCTTTCTTTTCATCAAAATCCATCCCCTCCAGTTTCTGTCAAAGTAAAAATACAGCAGGTCAATCAGTAATGAAGCACTAGGTCTGACACGGAAAAGCAGTACCACTCTAAGGAGTCAGCAGAGCCTCCTTAGTTTTCACACACACCGTTGGCAGCCTGCAGCCCCTCTCCCCAAAGTATCAGCCTCCAGCCCCAACACTCAGCAGCACAGAAATGCTACAGAAATGTGCAGTAATAGAACAAACCCTCTGCTCAGGAACATTTTTTTTAAAGGAAAAAAAAAAGCCTACATACATTCAAGTGCCTCAACTAGAAAAAGGTACAAAAACTCTCATCTGTGTGCTCAAGAAAAAAGGCTGCATATCCAGAGCCACATATTAGACTGTGACAAATCTCATGGTTACACCAAGCTACCCAAAGTTTCCAGTCCTCCGAACAAAGGGGCTTATGTTTGCATACTTACTATTTCACACTCCCTCCTGGTGATGTACACCTGGGTGAGGATGTCAAGCACAAAGCGCTCCTCCACAGAGAACTCCTGCAGCTTCAGCTCTAGATCAGGTCAAGACATTTACAGAACATGGTTTGTTACAAAATGCAGCATCAAATTCTCAACTAGTGAAAATCTCGACTAGTGAAAGTTTCACCAACTGTCAGTGGAATTGTTGCTGTTTGCTTTGATCATTATGACTTTGGCAGTCCTACAACACAGGATTAAATTCTCCCCTCTACCCACGATTCCCTATAGCACAAGAGGTTGCCTTTATTAGGTCTACTTCCAAACACAAAGGAAACCTGAATCTGTGCAAAGACAGCCTTCTTTCCGTACACTTCATACACGGCACTGAGTCAGGAAGAAAGGAAAGGAGGAGTTGGCTGCTCTAAGAAAAATATTACAGAGCAAGCTCTACAGACTGTTTCCCCTCCACCAGAAATAGCAGAAAGAGAAACATGCTTATGTCTGGCACACACAACAGCAAACTCAAAGCTCGCAGATTCAAGTGCTTCTGCTCTTTTCCAAGCCTTGGCCACACRATCAGGAAATACAGGCTGTTTTTATGCTAGTGTTCCAGATCATATACCCTGCCCTGTGAAATTAGGGCTGCAATACCACCAGTACAGAGGAGCATGCATCATCCCACGTGTTAGCAACATTAATGCTCTCCACTTACTGATTTCATCCTCAATAGCATGTACCAGATGGATGTCGTACTGCGTCACCATTGTAATAGCTATTCCGTGCCGACCTGGAGGATGRAAACACAGTAATATATGAACCTTGACAAGCAGAGAAAAATGAAGCCTAATCCGTGCCAGATTCCATCCACCCCTGTGTGTCAGCCTGGCACGTTATGGTGACGGGGTTCTCTGAAGAAGGACCTTTACTTGCTCTGCAAAATCAATTAGCTATTGGTGCAGATCAGACACAGCTCAAGGTGAACCATCAATGCAATCTCAGGGCAGGATACTGAGCCACTGATCTGAGTAGATCTGATGCTGACTGAAAAGACTGCACTGCAGCTGCTGCAAACCCTCCTCAATCCCAGTTCTAGCCAGCTGCAGTATTATCTTGTGGCACATGGTTTTCCCTGCTCACCCGCACGGGCTGTCCGGCCGACCCGGTGAATGTAGATTTTTGGCAAGCCTGGAGTATTGTGGTTGATGACAACTTGTACTGCAGGAATGTCTAAACCTCTGGGACACAGAAAAGAAAACAGARCAGAAGCTGAAAAACACCATTTTAGTACTCTACTCTCCCCAAGAGCCCAATATTTTCAGGAATATTGCTTTTATTAACTCAAGCTTATTCTAGGAAAAACCCTCTCCTYGCACTAATCTCCAACAACCACAAAACAGGATGGACTGCCATGCACGTTAGCCCGTAGCCTGACCAACTGCCTGCTGCTCCCTCCTAGACCCAGATGACAAGCCAAGCCTCACAGAAATCATTCTCCTGCTATAACACAAACACATGCTCCTGCTACAGCAAAACACAGCAGAATCAGAGCTATTTTGTATACAAATGAGCTCCAAAATACATCTTGAAAATATTCCATAATCAAAGGGAACAACCCTATCCTACCCAAGTAGTGATTAGAAGGAATTTATAACTCCCCTCTTGCTAAACCCACCCTAACCTCCACAGTGATTCTGGTGCTTAAAAAACAGGCTTAAGACCTTTAGTAACACAGAACAATTTTCCAATACCTGGCAGCAACATCAGTGGCAATGAGAATCCTAAAGATGCTGGATTTGAACTTTGCTAAAGCCGCAAACCGCTGCCGCTGTAAAGGTAAAGTCGAGATTAGAGATATTGCGATCCTCAGGAGCTGCGTGCCCTGGACAGACGTCTGGCTCAGGGATGCAGCTATAAGCACCCATCTCCCAGACCTGCCCTGTCACTCACCTGTTTCATCATGGAATGCAGAGCTACAGAAGGGAAGTTGAACTTCCTAAGCATCATGTTCAAGACTTGGCAGTCCCTTAAGGCAAAAATACATTTCCCTGTTATGTTCTGTGCCTTCAAAAGTAGATGGATCAGAACAGAGGCTGGGGTTCCTCCAGAATCTCTCACAGTACAATCACCACAGTGTAGTTAGTTACCGAAGCATTCTGACAGAGGTGAGGAACAGGACACTCACTCTACACTCAGCACCCACTCACCCCTAAGACAGTGACTGGATCCCTGTATGTATCCAGGGGAATGTCACCAGCACCACACGTAACCCCCTGGAACTAAAATTCTAAAGAAAGAGAATGGTATGGAAGAGCAGACAGTGCTATTTTCCCCATCCCTTTTCCAGTATCCATCAGCACAAGCAAGGGAAGATCAAGGGAGGCAAAGCAGCTTGACMCTCTGGGGAGTTACATTTCCAGACACTCCTTCACCCCGTTTGCCTGAAAGAAAAAGTGTTCATCCACCAAATTTCAGCACTGAATAAGGAAACAATCGCCATCCCAGACTAACAAACAATAAACGTTAATTAGAAACGCAAAGGCACATCTACAGTAAGAGCAATCACAAGGAGCAACTTGACTCACTTGCAGGTTTTGGTAAAGACAATAATAGACCAGTCTTCATGCTCATCCTGAAAGGTCTGGATTAAATGGACAAGGTACGCRTCCTTGACTGTCTCTGGCACAAGCAAGTAGCGCTGGTCCAACTCATCCACTGTCCGCACCCTGCACAAAGGGGAAGACAAGGCACCAAAAAAGCACAGGTTTGACAAGCAAAGAWGAAACGTGAGAGAGACAAAAGACAGTTAGGAAACAAGGTATCAGAGAGGAAGGATGATCCCACACGCAGCAGAGCAAGTGAAGACTTACTCTGACAAAGCCTCCCAGAAGAAAGGCTCGTTTGTGGCAAGACTCTTCAGCTCATTCAGTGTATCAGTTAGTGTGGCACTGAAAAGCAATGTTTGTCTGCGTGCTGGAACAGCTGCTAGAATCACCTCCAGGTCCTCAGTGAAGTCAGTACATTCCTGCTCCAGTAGCCGGTCAGCCTCATCCAAAACCTAGGCACACCCAAAGATAACCAAAGAGCAGATTGTTTGCACTCACACCTGTGGAGATAGGAACCTGAAAAGCAGAAAGAAAACTGAAAAGCTGCCTTACCAAGAACTTTATCTTTTTAAGGCTGAAAGTGTTGGAACTGCGGAGGTGATCTGCCAACCTGCCAGGTGTAGCAATGACAACATGGGGTTTACGGGAGAGCTCCAGWGCCTGGGCCACCATGTCTGAAACCAGAGCCACAAAGCCAGGTTATGGGCAGCTGAATATGGACCCTACATAACATTTAGTCTGTAAGATTGGAAAACACAACACTTCTAATTTCTGCTACCCTCACACAGCCTTAGGCACAGGATAACAGCTTCACAGCAAGAAAAAAAAATGCATGTAAGTACTGCATCCTTGCTACAAAAACAGCTGCTCACATTTAGGGGAACACTCCCAGTTTAGAGATAAATTGCACACGACTCTACCCATAGGAACAAAAAGACAGCAAAACTCTCTAACACCGATTATATATCCCCATCTAGCTGCGGCGGGGAACAGGCAGCCAAAAGGGAGGCTCTTTCTAACGCACTTCAGAGAGTTTTGCCCCCAGTTGCTCACCCGCAGTTTTATTCTCTACCAGCCCGACCTGTGCCGGAGCTAGAGGGGACCAGCCAAGGCAGCGCCACTCACCCAGGCCGCCCACCACGACGCAGTCCTTCAAGCCGAGGGGCTTCCCCAGGACGCGGAACTGCTCGGCGATCTGGTAGGCCAGCTCCCTGCCGGGGTGGGGGGAGAGGAGAGAGAGCGAGAGAGAGCTCAGGCGCGGCCGGGCGGGGGGCGGCCCCGCGGGCCGGCGCTCCCCAGGGCCCCTCGCACCTCGTGGGCGTCAGCACCAGGCAGAAGATGCCGTAGGGGTCCTCGGAGAGCGCCTGCAGCACGGGCAGCACGAAGGCCGCTGTCTTCCCGCTGCCGGTCTTGGCGCAGCCCAGGCAGTCGCGACCTGTGAGGGAGGTGGAGGCACACGGGCCCTTAACGGTCGCCGGCAGCCGTTAACGGTCGCCGGCAGCCGTTAACGGTCGCCGGCAGCCGTTAACGGCCGGCGAGCGGCGGCGGCCGCACTCACCCTGCAGCACGGGCGGGATGCAGGCGGCCTGCACGGGCGTGGGCCGGCTCAGCCCCACCTGCCGCGCCTGCTCCGCCAGCCACGGCGCCAGCCCCAGCTCCCGGAACGCCGCCATGGCCGCGCCGCCGCCGCCGCCGCCGCGTCGCGCGTCACCGCGCGTCACCGCCCTGCCCGGCCGCCTCATTGGCTGCCACCTCTCGGCTACTCACTTCCGGCGCCCGCGCGGGCGTCATCCTCTCTTGGCGCGCCCATTGGCTGGGGGTGCGGAGCGGCGCGGCGCGGCGACCCCGGCTCCCGGCAGCCCTCGCGGCCCAGCTGCTTCCGGAGACGTGTCTGAGGGGAGGGGAAATGGCGGCCGGGGCGGGCGCGGGCCCCGCCGGCCAGGGCGGCGACGCGGACGAGCTCTTCGACGTGAAGAACAATTTCTACATCGGCGCCTACCAGGCCGCTATCAACGAGGCGCAGCGGGTCAAGGTAGGCGCGCAAGAAGGGGGCCCCGGCGCTGGTTCCCCCCCCCGCCCCGGTCCCTCTCCCTGGGGCCGGCCTCCCCTCAGCCGCAGCGCCGGCTCCTCCGGGCCCCCTCCKCCCCACACCTCGCCCCCGGCTCTCTGCGGTGCCGCTGAGGCCGGTGGCGCTCCGGGAATGGGGGTGCGCAGGAGGACTCGTCCCGCGGCGCAGCGTGGCCTGGGGGTCGCGCGCCTGGGGCTGCGCTGCTCTGGGCTCGGGCTGTGGCTGCGCGGGTTGCTGAGAAACGTCTTTCTTGTCGTCTCTTCAGCCGTCTAATCCGGAGAAGGAGGTGGAGAGGGATGTTTTCTTATTCCGAGCCTACATCGCCCAGGTGAGGTTTGAAGTGCGGCGTGTGCAGCAGCTGAGCCTGACTGTGGGGCTGGAATTGGGAACTTGTGAACCTGAGTCGTTCAAATTCACTGTCCTGCTGTTTGTGCTAACTGCTCCTTCGCTTTTGGGATGTAACGACTTCGCTAATAGTAGCRCAGTTATGAATGTGTCGTGTCGTGTCTAGGGTAATTGTGACCTGAAGAGACCTCTCTGAGAGGCATTTGTTTTTAAAGAAAGTGTATAGGGGAAGTAGTCCTCTATAGGGTTTTAAAATCTGGCTGTGTTTGTGGAGTGTGATGGGAGACATAGAATCAAAAAGGAAAAGAAGAATCCTATTTTAAGGTTTCATAGAAYGAACTGTTCCTGCCTGTGTTCTTAAAATGAATGAATTCTAGTTTYTTCTTTGTCTTTAATAGAGAAAATATGGTGTTGTCTTGGATGAAATTAAAGCTAATGCTAGTCCTGAGCTCCAAGCAGTAAGGATGTTTGCTGAATATCTTTCAAATGAGAGTCAAAGGTAAGTCTGATAATAAGTTATAATACTCAAATGTTATCTGTCAGGAAATACGTTTCCGTATTGGAAGTTTCTAATGAAGTGTGATCTGTTTGTGGTATTTGCTGTCTGTGGTTCTGCAGTGAATCTCAAAAAAGTAAAACTTTAGGGGATGGAATCTTTCTGCATTGTTTAGCAAGAACACTTTCAAGTTCTTACTGCTGTTCTTCACAGGGATGCAATTGTCGCTGATTTGGACAAAAAAATGGCAAAAAGTGTTGATATAGCTAATACTACTTTCTTGCTGATGGCTGCTTCCATCTATTTCCATGACAAAAATCCCGATGCCGCTTTGCGCACACTGCATCAAGGGGAAAGCTTGGAATGGTAAGYGTAACTCAATATGGCATCATCGAGGTGCATGTTAGCAAACTCTGTTGTCTAAGAAGAGTTGCAGTAGAAGTGGCAGAGGTCTGGCTTGTCTCTAAAAAGCTTTGAAATTATTAAAAAACTCTTTTGAGGATTGCCTATAAGGAATAAGTGACTTGGTGTTTGTCCTGTAATATAAAGTATATTGTTGGCTCATGAAACTTAAGAATCTGATTTATTGAACAGTGTGTGTTTGTGGTTGTTGAAATGAGCATTATGGCATTACAGCAACAGAAGTATTTTGGAGCTAGGACCAAGCTTCCCTGTTCTGTGTCCCACTGGTTGTTCTCCYTGCTTTACTGGTTTTCTACTGCAGGGAGACTTTTGTCTGCTAATATGTTTATCTGCTATGCAGCCAGTTTCCAAGCAGAGTGTAGGGAGCAGTAAAACGTGCAGTTGTGAAAATCAGTTTGCTTTTGTTCCTTACAGCATGGCAATGATGATACAGATTCTGCTGAAACTTGACAGGCTTGATCTAGCCCGGTAAGTTTGCCCCTTGCATGCACTCCTTTGATTCTGAACAGTGTTCTTGCAGTGGGTTTAAAATTTTCTTTTTTTTTAAAAAAAAAAAAGTCTTTGATAAGAGAATTTTGATCGCCTAGCAGTGCTTTAACACATGCAATGGGCAGAAGAAGCTGTGTTCTGTGGGTATGGGTGTGCTGTGCAAGTTTCTTGTTCTTCATGGTGCAAGAGCTTTGGACATGATACAGCTGGATACAGCTAAAGGAACAAACTGTCTTCTAGGCTTAATCTCACCTTTGCTGGATTTGAATCTCCAGTCCTGGATTATTGGCTTCCGAGACAGAAGTTAAACGGGGAGGGAGCACTCTTCCACAGGCTGTTGTTTCAGCAAAATATAAAAGCTTTGTGCCACATTACCAGGTTGCTGTGGCTGTTGTGCTATAGAGATAGAAGAGTTGACAGAGGAARCTACAGCCTTTGTATCTGAAAGAACTCTAGAGGGCACATTGTCTTTCTGTTACCTGCCTTCTGCTTTTGCTTCTGCAGCAAGGAACTTAAGAAGATGCAGGAGCAAGATGAAGATGCAACTCTTACTCAGCTGGCTACTGCCTGGGTGAACCTAGCCRTAGTGAGTATCTTCAGGAGGGATCCCTAGTGTGCAACACCTGAGGAAACATTGTCCAAAATTATAGCGCTGACCCGAGACTCCCTGTTGTGTTCATGTTTGCTTTCAGAAAAGCGTGTGGTTTGGAGGTGGGGGGATTGGGGAGTGGTTTGCTTTGGTTTTTGAGGAGGGGTAGAAATTCTTGATTTCTCCTGGTCAATGTTACCATGAAATAAATGTATTTTTCCTTCAAATACCCAGATAATATTTGCCGCTGACTTTGCGGGCTRCCTGGTTGTTTTGACTCTTGGTCTTCTCGTACATGCTGCTTAGCCTTTACCTCACATAGGGAGGAGCTAAGCTACAGTTATTTAACTCATAAAATATCATAACGTAAAATGGAAAGCTGCTGCGTGACTAGCATCCAGGCCTTGCAATTAAACTCTGAACAAAAATGTAATTCTCTGCTCRTAACAGACTGTCTTCAAGCATATTTGTGACTCTAGGAAGAACAGAACAGCCCTAGCTAAACTCGGTTTCAGTGAAATGAACTCGATAGAACTAGCTGCCGTGACTCCCTGCTTGCTGAGAAAAGGAAACCAGAGCTGAGGGCAAAGATATTTGGCACTATAAAATCTCTCATGCATAGTTCTTGCTTTACAATAGTGTATGACTATATTTTTCTTAAGATCTGACTTTTCAMTAAGGATCCCACACTCATGCAATCCATTGAAGCTGCTGCATGTAAAACCTTTCTGAAACTGGAACTTTCTGAAAAGCAAGGTGGCCATACATTCATTTAGTTATGAAATCTCATTTCATAATGCCTTATTACCTCAAGCATCTGAAGTGGTTCTTTTTTTTTAATGGAAACATGAATCTTCTGATCATTTAAGTGGTTTTTAATGTTTACTATTCTTGTATTTCTTTCATCTACAATCTTTTATAGTGATCTGCTGTGGTAAGGAGATCCCATGAATGCCAACAGCTGTTTTGGTTCAAGGATATACAGCTGCCTTAGCATTACRTAGCAGAACTGTAGCTAATTTGTCTCCTCTCTGCAGGGAGGTGAGAAGTTGCAAGATGCCTATTACATCTTCCAAGAGATGGCAGACAAATGCTCCTCCACCCTTCTCCTACTTAATGGACAAGCAGCCTGTTATATGGCTCAGGGCAAGTGGGATGATGCAGAGGGAGTACTTCAGGAGGCACTGGACAAGGTATTTTCTATTTTTGGAGGCAGATTAGCTTGAGTTCAAACACCTTTCATAGGCATATGGAGCGAAATAGCAAGGACTTTCACCATTCTGCTTCATGAAAGCATTGCTAAGGGTTGTCGCTGTTAATACCTACTTTTTMTTCTGCTTTGCCTTCTCCAGTAAAGTGAGTTATGAATTTGGAAGGTAAGATTGGCTTTCACTTGCAACACTGTGCAAGCTGTTACTGCTAATCACAGTAGAGGTAAGTCAGATGAATCAGATGATTATTTTTGTTTTCAGGACAGTGGCCATCCTGAGACCCTGATTAACTTTGTTGTCCTGTCACAGCACTTGGGCAAACCACCAGAGGTGAGGCTCATTTTATTGTTCTCAGCAAGCAGAGTGTGCTGAACTTGTTCCTATTGTGGAGGGCAGGCTGTATATTCCTAGTGCACTTGGTAGCTTTACTTAAGTTTTGAGATCTTACATGTTCTCATCAGGACTAGTATTAACAATTCTTTTTTCCCCCTGTGTTTTCAATATTCAGTAGTGTTTATGGAAGTACAGTTGTTGTATACTTGAGAGGAAAGCCTGGGTGAAAAACTAGCTCCTGAGTTCTGGGCCTGGTTTTCACTGACTGTTATCTTTGACTTGCTATTTAAGGTCTATTTTAAAGTGTGGAGTCTCCACAGGTCTTAATGTTCTTGCTTGGGACCATTAGCATTGAGAATATTAAGAAAATTAGATCCTTACTCCTGAAAATAAGTTCCCTGAAGTCTTGTTTTAAACTGTTGACTTTTCCTCGTCTTATCTTAATATTTAAATTTGTCTATCTCATCCCTTCAGGTAACAAATCGCTACTTGTCACAGTTGAAAGATGCACATAAAAACCATCCATTCATAAAGGAGTATCAGGCAAAGGTACTAGTCACTTTCTAATGTAAAAGCAGATTTATTGTGGGCTCGTACTATCTGATGGAGCAAGTGGATTCTTAAGTAAACATCATTACAATTCTGAGCAGGGCAAGTTGATGTTCTTTCTCAGATGTCATGAGAGGGAAATATTAGCCACATGTGAAACAAAGGAGTGATGTACCTAAAACCTAGTGACCTCTTGAAATAATAGGTCTGTGGTCTGGGTTCTTAGTCTGAGTCGGAAGTTTGTTACCATCAGATACGCTTAAATAGGAGGACATCCTTCTAAAACAGAATTTTGGAAGGAAACGGGGGAAGGATAATAGGGAAGAAGAAATGGAACAAATGGAAAAAAAAAAGAACAAATTGATATAGGCAATCTTGCTTCTTAAAATTGTTTATGCCTTAATGAGATGCGATTATATTCGGCTCAGTGGTAGTGCATGTCTCATTAAATTTACAGTTAAGTTCAAGATTTGTTCATTTTATTTTTGTTTTTGATTTGGAGGAGAATGATTTTGACCGGCTAGTCATGCAGTATGCCCCCAGTGCATGAGGAGAAGGGAAGGAGGCTGCGGATCTGCTCTACGGTACCTTGGGAACTGGGGGTGATGTGCAAAGCCTCTCTAGCAACATGGAAAACATTCCCTCTGCAAGTCGGTCTGGCTTATCTCAGCACGGTGGGGTCTTGCAATGCAGGGAGCCAATGCTAATCTTGTATATAACTTGTAGACACTTGAATTTGGTAGCTGAAAAGCCTGTGTTGTGACTTAGTTGGGTCCTGAACTCTGTTTAAAATACAGTGTGGATCAACAATATGCAACACTGTACCTTAAACATTCCTAATAAAACCTTTTCTGGATCTGTGTGGCCCTTAATTTGCATTCTGGCATTCAAATAATTCCCCTCTGATTGAGCGCTGCCATATGTATTGAGGATATACTTGTGGGAAGAGTATGAAGGTTAATTTTAAGTATCTGCCTTCAATACATGGGTGAATCCTGAGTTATGGCTGTTGTTTCAGTCTGACTGGTGACTCTTCTATTAACTTTGGTGTCCTCTATAGAAAGGATGCATGGCTGTAGGGGGATACTGCTGGTAAGAGGGGAAGTGTCCCCAAAATAGTATCARCCATGATCTTAAAGTGATAAAATCTAGTAGTTTGTGTTCTGGAAACAGGAAAACGTTAGATCTCCTTAACAAAGTACATCCTGCAATACATGTGAAAGTGCACTTGCCCCTGGTCACTTGCAAAAATTGTAACAGCTGTTGAACCTGGCATGTCCTGGAAGGTATGTGGTATGACATCATGTATTTTTTTTTTTTCTGTAGCTTTTGACTCCTGTACAGCAATTCAGACAACTGGCTATATTGAGCAATTGTGTTATGTGAGAAATGCAAAGAGCAGATGTCCAAGTGGAACCCTCAGTTGAGACCTTCTGAACTCAATATTATCTTTTGAATTTTGTTTGGGGAGGGGGAGAAGAGGGGTTTATACTACACTGTAAATGTGTCTAACTGGCGTTTCCTTTGTGCCCACCTCGGCTGTGATCGCTGTGAAAGGGCTCATTGTCTCTTTCCTTGGCTTGCTTAGCAAGCAGCTATTTCCAATGAGGGGTTATTCATGGTCCAGTCTTGAATGAATGTTTCCTTTGTGAAGCTGTCTGAGGGAGATGTGAAAGGGGCTTGTGTTTTCRGTGCAGCCATTACCCACTTGATGGGCCATGATAAATTGACTTAAAAATGTAAACAATAAAAGCAAGTGCCATAGTAGGAGCCAGGGCTGTCAATGTGAAAATAGGGGAACATGTTGTTCAGACCTCCAAGAGGAATGAGTTTGTGTTCTCTAATTGGTCTGGAACACCAGTGAGAAAAGATCTAGAGAACTTGAAGGCAAAATGGCTCTCCCCAAAGCAGCTGTGATCAGAGCAATGACTTTTAAGTGGCATAGAGCTCATTTATATCTTCTTTCTCCATCAAGCTGGTTCAAGTTACAGTTCCATAGATAGGCACTCATGAATAGGAAACCCATGTCTTTTGCTTTTCCCCTTTTCCCCCTTCTCTGTCCCTGCTGATCTCAGAGTTGCAATTCAGCTGATAGTTTTGGTGCTTTGGGGCACAACCGAACTCCATTTGCCCATCTGTGGTCAAAGTAATTTTAAAAATATAATGAAGTTTGTATTCTTAAGCCTTTCTCAGCTGGGATTACCCCTGTCTAAAGTATGTGCTTGCCTTYCCTCAGCCGCATCTCCTTATCCTAGAACCTTCTGCTGCTTATGTGGAGCAGGTGCAAACACTTAGCGATGAGGTTCAAGCAGAACACTCCTGATTTCTTTGCACTGAAACGCCTTGTTGGACCCTGTATRACAAGGGGTAAATTTTCCTGCTTTGCTGAGATCTCCAGGAGAGRGATCTGGAGGAGGTTTTTCTGTTTGCATATCAAACCCAGACATTTGATCAGTTGTGTGATGGGTTTTGAACATGCACAAGCTTCTGTTCCATCTCCGTGCTGGACAACGATGCCGGAGCTCTGCGGGCAATTCCCAGCCCTCGCGGCCACCCGAGGGCTGTACCTTGGCAGGCCCGGCTGTTTTCCACTGTTACAGCGTTAACTGTCTTCCTTTGATAGTGAAAGACTAGTTTTTGTTTCCAGTTCTCGCTGTTGGAGCGATTCCAGGCTATTGTCGTGGCTGATAGCGCAAGAGAGTAATTGCATTGTTCCGCGTTTAAGGAACTCCAGCCGAACTTCATCCTGCGAGCGGGTTTTTGCTGATTAACTGGCACCTAATTAGCTGATGCTCCGCCGGGCACGCCGCCTCCGCCGCAGGGGCGGGGGGCGCCGGGGGCGGC
>NW_028186566.1:193412-211583 GCF_003343005.1 Rhea americana
GCGCCCGAGCCCATGCCGGGCTACGGGCAGCTGCTGCGGCGCGGCTACGGCAGCTTGGCGGCGGCCGTGCGGGGCTGCGGCGACTGCGGCTGGGAGCTGTCGCGGCGGACGTGGGCCGAGAACGCGCACCTGGGCTGGGGCGAGGTGCTGCTGTGCGGGCTCTGCGCCCTGGGCTGGACCGCGCTGCGCCGCGCCGCCGCCCGCCGCCTCTTTCGGGTCAGTGCGCGCCGCCGGCGGGGTTGCGCGGGAGAGCTCGGCCTCCTCCATCCGGGGCTGCGTGCTGGGAGGTCTCCGGGCGCGGGGGATGCGGTCGCCGTTCGCCCGGGGCCGCGCTCCGAGCGGGCCCGCGGTCTCGCCCGCTTTCCTCCGGAGCTGCACGCCGGGAGGTGCCATCGCCGTTCCGCGGRGCCGGGGTCCCGCTGCGCGGGAGAGCTTCCCCGCTTCCCCCTGTAGCTGCGTGCCGGGAGAGCTCGCTCCCCTTCCCCCGCGATTGCGTCCCGGGAGGTCTGGGGGGTTATTTCTCGCGCAGRGCCGGGTAGCGCTGCGTGTGCGTGGGGGGGAGAGAGAGGGCCACGTTTCTGCGTGTCGTCTGCGGTTTGCATGAAAAATGTCCTTTGCCGCTTTCCCTTCCCTGGTGCGGCGGTGGGAGGGATGGTGTGGGGAGAGCTGCTGTACTGCAGTGCTGAGCTGACCTTCTTCAGAGCGGGGTTGCTGGCATCCGAAGCTCGCAGCCTCTGCAAGGGTTTGCGGGCCATTTGTCCTCTCCCTGTTAGACCACTGCTTTGTAAAGGACAGGATGAGCAGGACTTCCCTGGTGGTGGTGAACAGCTTCATTTAGTTTCTTGCAGTGAAAAGCATTTGTAATGAAATGAGACCTTCCTTTTCTTCCTGATGGCTCGGCCCTGGCGGAGGGGATTTCTCCCACATTACCTTTCCAGAGAGATGCTGTAGACTTTGCTGTGGAATTTACCTTGGTCTTTAAAGGCAAAAGCAATGGAGGTGCTGTGTCTTGGGTGGGGTGACGGTCCCCTCAGACACGGAGACAACCCCTTTCTCACCTACCCAGGAGTATGGTGGCATGTGGCCCTGAGCAGCTGCGGGAGCCTGCGTGGTTCTCTGCAGCTCCATGGGACGAGCCTTGCTCCCTGCAGAAACTGCTCCCTTCAGAAGCCCTTTCACAGGTTGAAAAAAGCTACCAGGGCCTTCCTTTTCACAGCTGTAGTAATTAAGCTATCAGCAGCTACTGCTTTCTATTCCCTGCCCTATCAGCTACCAAGCCCTGACTTTAAAGTAGCTCTACCTCTGCTGTTCAGAGCTGTCCTTGCTTATGTGGTAACGTGAGGTGGTGCTCGTCCTGTGCAAAGTTCCAGTCCAAGGCCTCTGGACTCATTTGAGCCCGCTAAAATGGCATGCGGGCAAGGCTTCGRTAATAAACGTGCTTTTTATGTAGGCCTGAACTTTACCTTAGTACCTGCATCCGTGTGCAGCCGCTGCTGGGCAGCGCGTGGCACCTGGGAATTCTGGGTCTGGTCTGGGTGAAGTTGGAGGTGCTGTGACAAGCTGGAGGTAATTTCTTTTGCGCTCCAGTTTTTCCTTGTGTGAGGCATGGCTCACCCTTACAGCGTGTGTGGTGGTCAGAGGGTGAAAAGCCCTTTGGAGTGCTGTGGAGTCTGCTCAGAGCCCTTGGAGGACACTTGGTGACTTTTACCGACCCTGAAGTACAACGCTCTTGGAAAAATGGGTCACAATTGTAATTGCAGAAGAATGAGGAGAGTTGATCGGAGCTGGTTCTTGTGGCTGAACCTGTGTGTGTTGTAGTGATGAGATGCTAAGTGACAGTGATAGCATCAGATTCCTCCTAGCAGATAGGTGGAGGGGTAGCAGCAGGGAGAGGAGGCTACTTTTCTTTTTTTTCTTCTTTTTTTAAGCATCTGAAACTTTCTCTCTTTATTCTGCTGGACTTGCCATGGGAATCGTTTTTTATTGCATGGTTCCTGTGCAGGTAGAAGAGGAGCGGGTCATTCGTCAGCAGAGTAAAAGGTTCCATCACTCAGGGAGAATGAAAGTATAAAGAAAACCTCTTGTTTAACCTGGGGACAATATTTCTCCCACACTGAGGACCCTTTACTCCCCAGTAGACTCAAAGAGGGTCCTTCCTTGTTTTGAATCCTTACTGCTCTCTGCAAGAACTGAAGCACTCGTGCTTATGAAATGAATTCATTCAGTGTCCTGAGAATGTCACCTTCCTACATGTTAGTTATAAATAATAGATCTTGCTGCCTGGATTGTAATTCTCTGCATCTGAAGAGGAAGTGATCTTACCGCAAGGCCTTGAAACTTGGAGCATAAAATGCACCTTGCTTAGCTCTGACTGTGACTGCTTCTCTGTGAAACAAGTGCCTTAAGCAACATACCACTTCCTTTATTATCTGAATTGTCCCATTTCTTTTAAGTGGGAGTGAAAGGACAGAGTATAGATTGTTCACTCTTCTTCTAGGACCACTGCAGACCACATTTATCCTGCAACATCTTTKTCACAAATTGTCTCACAGTTAGAAGAAGTGTTAGAGATTGTGCATGTAATGGGAGGGGTTTGGCTAGAATTAGAAAGCATAAACTTTAAACTGTTATAAGTGCTGGGTTTGTTTCTGTGCATTAGACAGCATTTCCAGTGACCCTTAGAACAAAGATAATTTTGGGCTTGTTGCCTCTTTTTCATAGAATCCTCGCTTGGTATGAATACAGACAGAAATTGTTTTTTGCATAGGAAATATCCCACTTAGCTGAGCAAACGTGTGTTGCTGGATAGGGAAGGCCCCTGAAGTCAGCTGTGCTGTGGGTGTAGGTATCTCTGTGCAGGGCTGAGGGACATCTCTTTTCTCTCTGGGGTCTTCCCCCCTGAGTCTCTGCTCTTTGTCCCGGTGATGTCTGCTTGCCTGAGCTTGAACGATACTCGCGGCAGATCTGATTGTATCAGCTCATTGGAGCTACTGCCCACCCTTCAAAAGCGAAGAAGGTCAAGCCAGGTCTAGGCAAGTGTTCTCTCCTTTCTAAGCCTCCTCCTAGGTTTGCCTGCCGCTGTCCTGCCATGATTGGTGTCTGGGCTCTGAAAGCCACTGCCCTCGGTGTCTTCTTCATGCAAGCAGCATGCGAGATTCTAAGGAGTTTGATTAAAAAGTGGCAACATGAGCATCTCTGAGCTCTGTGTTGGTTAAACATCCTGGAGAGCAGCTGAATCTAGAGTTGCCTAGGCCAAGCACAGCTGGAACAGGAACAGGCATTTCTCTTYGGGAGAGACACGGTGAAGTGCCTGGAGATCAGCAAGTCTGTGCTAGCAGTCTCCTTTTCCAAATGGGTCTTGAGCTGTGCAGTGAACTTGAAYAGATAAAACTGAGAGCACACTTGGATTTGTGTGCAAAGATGGTCCAGGATAGCTGTGGCAAGCCTAGGCAGACACCTTGCAGCCCTCAACTACCCTAAGCCATTTTTGCTGTGCTGCTGGGAGTTGAAGTCCTCATGTTGGATAGTTTTGCCTCTGAACCTGATGATGTTTGTCAGATACCACCTCTGTCCTTAATGGCTGTTTGGCTTTTCTCTGCAGCTGGTGTTTTCCATTTTTGGCCCCCACACTAGCCACCTTGCTCTGTTAGTGGTGTTGAAATTTGTAGGGCATTGCAGTGTTCTCTGCAAGGGAAAATGCTGTGTAAACTGAAAAGTGTGCTCTGGAAAGCAGGGTTTCTGGGTGGGTGATCAGTATAGGCCCAGGAAACATGTTGAAGCTGGAAAGCCATGGTCTCCATTACCCCTTTTAGTGCCTTATGTAAGTTTTCTCTGCCCTACAGTATTGTTGAGACTTATTGTTGAGACTTATTTCCCCAAGTTCCAGAGTTACGTGTGTGCCTTGAGGGTAATTAGTAGCCTGCAGGAACGCTATCCCCCAAACCCACCACCGTGAGACCCGACGSAACCTCCGCTGCTTCTGCTGAAGGCGAAGAACACCTGCTGTGGCCGAGGGTGGGGGAAGGCTTCAGCACGCCGCCCTCTCCCCTGCGCTCTGCCCAGGGCTTGAGGCAAAACCCTGAAAACTCGAGAGGAGAAAGCCACAACAATGGGCCCTTTCTTCACCCGGGGAATGAAACTGTGTTGCTGCATCTCGGAGCRGGGGCTGCTTTCCCTGTGCCGTTGTGTCAGCATTCAAGCATGAGAAGGTTATTCAACCCCCGCAGCACCCTGTTGGCAGCTGTGTCTGGCCTCCACAGAGTGTCTTCTATGGCCCTTCTCTCTTAGGGGTAAATCTTACTACTCTCAGAGACACCAAGGAAGAAAAAATGTCTGTTGGTTTGTTGCAAGTGTCATAATGTCTTTTTCTGTATGTTTATCTAGAAATTGTTACCGAGAGCCTAATACAGATTCCCGATGTCATAGCTGCAGTGCAGATAGAGAAATTGAGGCACTGAGAGGCTCCATGCCTGGTGCAGGGATGGAGCCAGGAGAGAGCTGGAGTTCATGTCACACACCTGGCATGCTCAGTTCATTCCTCTTCTGTACTGAGGTGACAGCTACTGCCCATGAGGCCTGCAGGTCCTAGGAGACTCTCTTGGGTTTTTTTTTTGGAGGGGGGGGGGGTAGAGAAAGGTGACATTTTACTGGGTCTTTCCTTCAGCAGCTCTGGACCCTTCCCTGGTATGGCAGGAGCAGCAGGTCTGGGAGCTGTGTGCAGGCCAGATGGGGAGGGGACATAGTCCCTTGGGATGGAGAGGTGCCATCACAGCTCTACCGAGGTGCAGAGCAGATCCTGGAGAAGCTGTGCCGCTGCCAAGGAAGGGGCAGYAGCTGGCCAGGCTTTGAATTAAGAGCTCTGCTAGCTCACCCTTGTCATCTGCTTTGAGGAAAAGCTAAGGTAAAGCTGCCAGTTGAGGCTTGAGGATGCCTTGGGCTGAGGATGCTACGTGGCAGCCATTCCTTTGCGTTCCCCTGGGGAACTCTGTGCCCAGGCACAGCACGGCTGGGGAGGAGGTCGAGGAGACTGGGGGCAGTCTAGGGGGTACAATTCCTCCATAACACGCCTCAGTTCAGACCCCGTCACGACTGGCCTGCCAGGTTGCTGGAAGGTCTTGTGTTCTGTGGCTTCAGCCAGCTGTGGATTTAAGGGGACAAACTGCTTTCCTCTGGTGCTGCAGGCTGTCAAAAGGGAGCAAGTGTGTGTCTGCTTTTTGCTAGGAGTATTTTTTTGACACTTCAGCGGAGCTGTGGGCAGYGATGGTTTCCATTTGGTTTCTCTTTCCAATTTCAAGCCGCTCTTGCAGTGCACTCTCACCCGCTGCTTTGCTCTTTCCCTCCCCCAGCCCCGCAGGTTGTGCAACGTGGTGCGTGGGAACGGTCGTGTTCCTCAGACCCCGTTTCCAGTTATTTTTAAAGGTGAACCGGAAGAYGTCTGTTAACAATCCGGTGGGGGAAAGGGGAGGACGGAGCGAGCCAGCGGCCCTTTAAGCAGTGCCCCATTGCATCACTTGCCAGGAGCCTTGGGCTCTTTCAGCTGGAGCCAGGAGCCAGATCCGCCGTTCCTGCCAGACCCGCTGTTCCTGCACAGCACCCGTCACCCTTAGCAACAGGCATCTCTGCACCGTTGCCGTGGGAACAGCGGCTGGGTAGCGGGAGGACATCCTCTGTCACACACATCTCCCACGATGGGGGAGAGGGAGGACGGGGACACAGCTTCTGCGAGGCGTTGGCTGGTTTCTGCCCTCGCTCCGGCCTTCCTCGGGGCGGGTGCCTGCCTGCCTCAGCGGCTGACGTTTCCCCGCGCGAGCGGTCCCGGGCTTCGTCTGGGCCTCCTGGGTGACCTGGGGACAACTGTTAATCCGGCAGGCTCCTGAGTGGATCAGCTTTCCGGGAGATGCTGTTCCTCTTCCAGCCCTTCAGGCTGTGGGGAGTGCTCCCGCGCCGGCTCTCGTTTCTGCGTCGCGCTCGCAGGACAGTCCAGGGCCTGTCACTAACTAGGTATGCAGAAAGAGCTAAAATCTCTGGGATCATGAGTTGCCACAAGTCAGACTGGAGCAGCCCTCCCTGTGTTTTGCTTTCGCTGCACACTCTGAGCTGCTGCCATGCCAGTGGTGGGCTGTTCATCTCCAGGCCATGACCATGGCCTCGTGGCAATGTGCTGYACCGCTGCAGTCTCTGCCAAGGGTCAGTAAAGCACACATCCTCTCAGTACTGCTTGCCTGCCCCACAGATGATGGTCCCCATCATCAGCTCTGCCTGCCTGGGGTAGAAACGTGGTGTCCTTCTCCTTTTACGGCTAGGGAACTGGGAGAAGTGACAAATGATTTGGCTGGTGGCGTGCATTTAGGCTGAGTTCAGCATCCTAAATTCAGGCCCGACTGAAGGGTGCAGGACTGGTGTGGTGCTCAGTAGTCACCTCTTGGTGGTCCTGGAGCTCTCCAACTTGTTCTTGTGGTAGTACAATGAGCTGTTCCCATATCTGAGTTGCTTCTGTGCTCCATTTGTGGAGGCACGAATAATTCATGCCTTCTGGGCTCAGGACTTTCTGCCTCTGCATTATTTACTCGCCCTTACAGCTTCCTCCTCTTTTTCCTGCCATGACTTCTGCTGGAACAGACCTTGCCAGCAGTGTGTTCCTGGTCTGAGCGAGGAGCTGCCATGCTCTGAATGCAAGATGCGTGGGGGGAGGCCAGAGCTGTGCCTTGTGAGCTGGAGGGGCCTCAGACAGCTTGGCAGGGCTTTATAGGGCTGGTGCTTCCAGGCTTGACCACTGCTGGGAAATTCAGAGCTTAGAACAAAGCACTTTTAGACTCGGAGTGGAGCCCTTTGCAAATCTGACACAGAGACGGACTAAAAGCCAGGCCAGCCACAGCCCTGGACAGCTGGGGCCTTAATATAGCCTTTGAGCATCGAGGAGCCAAGCGCTGCCTCCACGAAGCGCTGACCTGAGCCAGGGCATGGTTACTTTACAGGCATTTTGTTTTCATCTCCAGCTTATCTGGACTCTCTCTGGTGAGCTCTCAGCCCCGAGCCTTGGGGCGTTATCTGCATTTCAGGCRGTGAGGATTCGCTCCAGACCTTGAGCCACGCTCCCACGTGTTGACTGCTCCCCCRCAGCATGGGGTTGCAGAGGTTGCCYGGGCMGCCAGGCTGATACAGCTCTGTCACTCTCGTGATGAGAAGCAGGAAAGCTGCCTGGTGTTGCTCAGCTGCCAGCGGAGGGAGAATGCCAGTGCCCGGAGCCCCAGCTGAGCTAAGGACAYGCACTGGGTGCAGCATCGTTCTTCCTTCAGAAGCTTCATGGTATGATGTGAAGGAGGGCTTTAGCGGCTCCATTTTACTCCTAGGGAGCTGAGGCTGTTTAATGCTGGGGCTTTGCTTTTACTAGGATTTCTAAGGTGTCCCTGGCCCTGGTGGCCTGTCTTTCTAGCCATTGTGCAGAATGAGTGTTGGAAGAGCTATGTGTTACTCATCACCCCCAGGARCGTGGGGGAACTCAGAGCGAGAAAGCTATGTTCTTAGTGTGAGCAATCTGCAGAACTGCTCATCCTCCCTTTTCTCACTTTGACCATATTCAAAGAGGCTTTGCCTCTTATTTCTGAGTCTCAACTAGTGGGAGGTGCTCTGTAAACCACAGCAGCGTTTCAGCACTAGTCAGCTGGAAGAGCTGTGTGAAAGTACAGGTTTTGGACCCAGAGCCCCGGTCTTTACCCACCTGATACCTGCAAAGCTGGCCTCCCTTCAGGGCTGGTTGCCTGCTGCGGGGGAGCCTCGTCACACACTGGTCACAGCAGCAGCTGTGTCTAGGACTCTGCAAAGCCTTCGCTTCATCAGTTGAAAGGCTCTTTTCTCAGAGCTGGCAGTGCCGCAAAGCTCATACATGCAAGATGGTCATGTTACAGCTTCCTCTTCTGGGTTTCCTAGTGCAGATAGGACTTGATCTTAATTTATTTGTTATTGACTCTATTCTGCTAAAGCCAGCTGTGGTCAGCTCCGCTCCCGGAGCGAGGGCAATGGAGCGATGCCSAGGCTGTGGGATGTGTGGTGTAGGCTTACGCTTTCCTCATGAGGTTCTGCTTTCGCAGTTTTTCATTATGGCCAAGGCCAAGTGGATGGGGTCTTAGCCTTGTGTTTTGCCCTGCTGCAGGCTCCCTCGAGCCTATTCCCCCCCCTTATTCATGCTGCAAAGACGACCAGGAAAATTCATTTCATGTCCCTGTTTTTTTTTTTTTTTTTTTTCCTTGTTTGGTATAGAGGGGAGATGGGTTATTATAAAAAGAAGAAAAACATGAAACCCACCTTTCCAGCTGCAGTTGCCACACAAGTTTCAGGACTGTCCATATCATTTTGCTGAGGTCCTCTTTGATCTTCACTGTGAGTTCATGCCCAGTCTGGCAGCGTACCCRTGTGTTCGAGTCCCTCAGAGATCCTTTCACACGGTGAACGCTGCCCTGGGCTCCCTGGAGCCGTCCTTCTGCCCTGTGTGTGATGCTGCTTTTCCTTTCTACTTGCAGCCCTTTGGGGAGTGGTGTAACTTGCAGCCCAAAGATGCTGCCAAGATGCCTGAGAGTGCCTGGAAGCTGCTTTTCTACACGTTATCCTGGTCATATGGCATCTACCTACTCTTCTTCACTGACTATACCTTCTTCTATGACCCACCATCYGTCTTTTACGGTACAGTAAGAACGAGGGAGAAGGGGCTTGGATTAGAATGCCCAGGTCCATGTAACCTCTGAGTGGAGCAAGGGAATTGGAATTGGGCTGGGAGAAGGAGACTGCCTGTTCTGTGATGCTGTGGTGCAGAAAGGGCACAACAGACCATCTCCATTCATTTCGTTACAGAGATGGTGTCACCTAGTGGTTAGTACGGGTAGGGACTGGGATATCTGGCATCCGCCTTTTAATGTGGAGGGGAACGGGACTGAGTAGTTAAAGTATGGGAGACTGTAAGCCAAGGCTCCGCTCGTAGAACTAGGAGGGGGAGTGGGTCTAATGCCAAGGGCAGGGCCTGGGAGCCAGGACTGCTGGGTTCTCTTCCAGCCTTTGCCTCCTTTGTATCTGTGAGGTGCTGAGTGGGAGCTGGAGCATGAGCACAGCTGAGCCCCGAGGGCTGCTTGGAGCAGCTCTGGCTGCCGCTTGTTCTGGGCTGTTTGTACTCCTGGGCCTCTGATGCTGAAGGAGGCCCTGTGCTTATGGCTCTGAGTTCACCTGGGGCTCTCTGTCCCTCCCCAGGCTGGAAGAAGGGCATGGACGTGCCCACGGACATCGCCATCGCCTACCTGTTGCAATGCAGCTTCTACGGACACTCCATCTATGCCACCGCCTACATGGACACGTGGCGCAAGGACTCAGTTGTCATGCTTCTCCATCATGTGGTCACACTGACCCTCATAGCCTTCTCCTATGCTTTCAGGTGAGGACCCTGCCTGTGACACGGCCCCTCTGCACTGTGCCCATCCCAGACGTGGGCAGATATGCAGCAAAGGCTGCAGCCTTTCCGTGCACATGTCCACTCATGCACRTTTGCCAGGAGGACTCCTACTGGGTTGGTGCAGCTTCTCTCCTGCCCAGGGCTAATCCTGACTCAGTGCTATTGCTGCAATCGCAGTGCTCATGAGCTTTTGCAGTGTCAGACCCACCCTGCAGCACATTGCCACGCTGCGCCGTGCCAGGCGTGTCTGTCTGGATTATTCACCGAGTCTGTCTGTTCCTGATGTGATGGGCCACGTGCACTGGATGCCAGCGTTGACCCCACTGTCCCACACGTCTCCCTCTCTGGTCCCCTTTTCCCTGCAGGTACCACAACGTGGGCATCCTTGTGCTCTTTCTGCATGATGTCAATGATGTGCAGCTGGAATTCACTAAGCTCAATGTCTACTTCAAGCACCGGGGGGGAGTTTATCATCGGCTAAATGACATCATCTCCAACATTGGCTGCCTCACCTTCAGTGTCAGCTGGTGAGTTTGCCTGCCTGCCTGGCCCGGATCCCACTTCCAACCATCCTTGCCAGCTTTTGCAGTTCCCCTAGTGCCCCAGGGTACAGCCTGCTGGTTTTGTGTGCATGGGAACAAGCTGTTTCTATAAACTGTTTGGGAAGAGGTTCCTGCAGAGCCTGACCCCATGCTGGGCTTGGAATCCTTCTGTAGTCACTTTGCCGTCTGTCACCGCAGAAGTGTCTGTGAAATCTCGCTTGCAGCATGACAAATGACCCCAGGGGAGGAGGAACTGTTTCCATTTTCCCACTCATTTGGTTTTAGCAGTAAGAAGCATTTTTGCAAGAAGGAAACAGGACATGATTCTGTCCCAGATACCAGCCTTGCTGTCCCTCTTGGGACAAGGCAGGAGAGACAGATGAAGAACAGGGATGAGGAACTCACAGGTTGTCACTCCTGATGTATCCCTTTGTCTCCTCCTTTCCTCTCTGCAGCCTACTCTGAAAAGCAGGGGTGGCAGCAAGAACCACAAATTTGAGGGGGAGGACAGCAGAGAAGGCTTTTCATGATAGACTAGAGATGCAGAGGGCTAAGAAGGCCTTCCAGCTATGTTCCTCTCCTGTCCCTTCTCCAGTTGAGATAATCTCTGCGTTGTAAACCTGTCGCTCTACCCTGAGAAGGCCATTTCTCTGTCCTGCCTCTGATGCCAAGTCTTTTCTGCCCATTAGTAATAATTTTCTCCCTTCATTAACTGCCCTTTCACAGGGCCTGGATGAAGTCCTGTCTAGAGCTGAGCCTTAAAACCCAAGCCAGATGCCAAGTGCAGGGACTGCCAGATGCAGGGGGAGCTGGTACGTGTTGCCTGGAGACGCAAGGTTGAGCTGGGGGAAGCCACACCACGTCCCACGCCTCCCCAGGGATCCCTGTGGGCCATTAAACCCACCGTGCTCCCTCTGCCCTGGCAGGTTCTGGTTCCGTCTCTACTGGTTCCCCCTCAAGGTGCTCTACGCCACCTGCCACTCCAGCCTCCAGCTGGTCCCTAACATCCCCTTCTACTTCTTCTTCAATGCTCTACTCTTCATCCTCACTCTGATGAACATCTACTGGTTTCTGGTGAGTGCAGAGGTGCTCAGCAACCCCTACACTAACTTCTGCCCTCCTCAGCTGCTCCTGCATAGTGACTGCTGCCTGCCTGTCCTGGGGACAGCTGGGGAGACTGTGCCAGGACGAGGGAAGTCTGGGAGGACTGGGAGTGGACTTGGGGGGGAGAAGAGGGAAAACAATGTCAGTGCCTCTGTGCTGGAATTCAGACTGTCTCGCACCCGGGGATCCACGAGGAGGGAGCGATAACAACAGTCGGGAATGCCATCCCCTGGGGGTTCCTTGGCAGTCGGGGATAGGCTGGAACCTGATAAGGGCGTAAATGCTCTGGCAGCCCTCGAAGCCCTGGGAAGAAGGGTGGGAAGGGTGGACTTGCAGGGTTCACACCAGCAAGCTTGACTCCAGGCAGAGCTGGGTGGCATCCGGGTTCATCATCCTGCAGAGAGGATATGGGCTAAGGGGAGTTGCAGCAGTTTGTGCTGTTTAGTCTCTGGCTCAGTCCAGCCCTGGCTGCATGCTTGGCCCTGTCCCTYTGTCCCCTCTTTGTCCCCAAGTCTTGTAGCCACCTCTACCTTGAGTTGAAGTGGGAATATTTTGCTGAAAAGAAAAGCTGTTGCGCTAGGAGAAAGATTTGAGGATAAGAAGCCTCAGAGGGGCTAAGAGGGAACTCCTCCTCCCRGTAAATTCACGTGGCATAGCCTCTATCCTGCTAGAGGCCCTGCCTCRCACTCCAGCCCCTTGCGGGGATGGGCCTATCCTGTCTGTGCTGCCTTCTGCTRCTGTGGGTTGTCAGCCACGTCCTGGGGCAGGAGGTGACACCTTTTTGCACCCGTAGGYGCCAAAGATTGGCGATCTGTAAGGGAGCTGCCCTTCTTGGGGTTGGGGACAGCAAAGAAAGGCCCTGACTAGCAAATGAGAGTGAGCAGGTTAGGTGKAATGGCTCTGGGCCTGGAGAGCTGACTGGTTTCCTTCTCCCTCCRTAGTATATCGTCCTGTTTGTGGCCAAGGTGTTGTTGGGGCAGATGCAAGAGGTGAATGATGTGCGTGAGTACGATGTGGAGGACAGCAAGAAAAYGACAACGGACAAGAAGAAAGAGGGCGAACTCCAGCTGCCCAATGCTCTGAAAGAAGGGTGCGTGGGGAGTAGAGGAAGCATGTACAGCACCCATGGGCTGGGGGAAGGGGTGCTGCCAGACCTCCTGGGACCCTGGAAGAACTGTCAAAGGGCCCAACATTGGGCTGCAAAACACAAGAGCAGGACACAGGGTGTAAACAATTGTTGCAGGGATCAGGAAGAACTTTCTCTCTCTATCCTTAGGCATTCTGGTGTGTCCATCCATCTTTATGTCCCTTGAACCCTWACCCAGCCCTTCCTCTGCTCGCAGTAGAGGGCTGGCTCTTGTGCATTACTGAGGGCTGTTGTCTCTGAGCAACCTCTGTGTTTCATGTGATGGGAACAAAGTCTGGTGAGATGCTGGATCCCACAAGCAGGTGTGGCTGGCTGGGGACCAGGCTCGGACTGTCTTCATGAACCTGTCAGGACAGATCTGACTTCAGTAGTGATTTGTGRAAGTAGCAAAGGGGGAGTCAGTTCAGAGACCAAGGCTCATTTTCTGCTGTGCTCTTTTTCACAGGATGCACCTGAAGAACGGACTTATAAAAGACAAGCGGTTATAAGGGAAGCGTGGTTGCTGCAGCCTGGGCAGCCTGGCTGGATCTGGGGACTGACCCAGGACCCTACACTCAAACCCAGCAAATGAAAGGCACAAGGAGAATATGCCCTGATACCCCTTCATCCCCTGCCTGGAGCTGGGGAGGAGATGCCACTGACTGTAACAGGTCCCTCGTGGGGCTTGCCTGTGACCAGGCTTCGCCTGATGCTGATGTGCTTTGTGTAACCAGTCGGTGCTGGTTCAGCTGGGAGGTTGGTGGCTTTGCTAACATGGTCCAGGTAGGATTTGGAGCTGGCTTTAGGTCCCCTGGCGTTTCCTCTACCACCTCATCCCTCAGCTATTTTCCGTCCCTTTGTGATATTCCCCCATCTTTGTTGGGTTTCCCCTTGGACCCTATCTGAGCTTTTGAGCCTTTGAGTCCTTTGAACCCTCTTCAAACTGGAGAGGGAAATGTCCTCTCCTCCACTGGCAACACTATCCCAGGTAAGGGGAACCCAAAGCCAGCTCTGGTCGCACTGCTAAGCTGGGACTAAAGATGTGATGCAGTTCAGCTCTGGGCCTCGCAGCTCAGGAGGGGTCGCAAACGCAGAGCTGCCCACATACCTCTGGAGGCCACAGTGCACAACGCAATTCCCGTGTGCAGGTCCCTGCCTGGAAACCCAGCCCTGGAGCATTATTCCAGCCTCTCACCCTCCAGGATGAGGGCTGGGACATGAATTTGCTTAAAATGCGTATATAACTCTTACAGTTGCTTGAAAAGCCAGTCCTGGGGACAAATTCTGGAGGGCCCCTGATGAGGGGACTCCAGACTCTCGCTCAGCAGTTTCTGCTTGCTAAAGTAAAGAACAAAGAGTCTCTGCTGTGCTGGTTGGTTTTCCAGGCAGCGCCAGCCCCGAGCCTTGCCAGGTGCCCGAGGCTGGGCTGGGCGACGTGCTGCTTAGCTGGGAAGCCCCGTGGATTTTACAGCCCCTCGGACTAAGCTCGCCCCGTTGCTTTCCGTGTCGCAGGGCCGGTACCCAGAGCTCCTGCGTGCTCCCTGGGAAGCAGCGGTCCCTCCCGAGCGGAGACAATAGGGATTCAGGGCATTAATTCCAAGCATCAGAGGGTGGTTAATTGTTTTTCTGTTTAGTCTCTTATGTTGTTCTGACTCCAGGCCTGTTATGTGAGCCACAGGGAAAGTTTCTCGGTAAACAAAAATCAAAGTGTCACTTTGATGGAAACCGTCCCAACCTGTGACAGGATCTGTCACCTTCTTACTCRTAACCCCGTAGCAGGGTGTCAGAGGGGCACCCGTGGTGTTCTGCTAGCTTGGTGCTTTAGTTTCTTGACTCTCAAGATGGATTTGCAGGCGTGAGGACAGTGGAGAAGCCAATGTCTCCAGGGCTCTTTCTGCTCGATCGGAATAGAGCATGGGCAGGGGTGGTGCCAGGTTGGGCTAACGGTGGTATCTAGTCAGCACGGGTGTGAGTAAACTGAATTTCCCCTTATCAGCTTGCCCAGACTGGGTAACTCATTGGTCGGCGATGCGTGTGTGTGTGTGTGTGTGTGTAACGGCAGACGTGCTGCCTTTGCAGGTCCAGTGATGGCCAGAAAGGGACTGTGCAAACCGGGGCTTGCTCGGACTCCTCTGCCAGAGCGGCGGGGCCAGGGGAGCCTGCGCCGGAGTTTGGGTGCTGATCGCTGTCTGCGCCCCGGGGGCTGGCCCCAGGGCTGCGCGTCCTGTGGGCAGGACGGCGTGTGGGAGCGAGCCCAAGAGGCAGAGTCTGCAGGTTTGAAGTGCTGGAAGTTGACAGCGTTTAGGGAGACGTGTCAGACGCTGGGATGCAGACAGCAGATTGGAAAGAGCTGATCTGGGGGGAGGCAGCGAGACCCTGATCAGAGCTACTCTCTGTGGATCTATCTCAGTGGGACGTCGACGAGGTCCACCCCTCTCCTAGGGCACTGGGACCAGTGCTCAACTTGCTGGCGGCTTTGCGTAAGGAAGAACAGCCTTTTCCCCATCCACAGGGACTTCGTTGGACCTTGATGGTGTGGAGATGAGGGGGAGGAAGGGGACCTGCCCTCCAACACGCACACAGCAGCCTCAAAGGGTTAACGGGCCCCAGGAGGCTGGAGGGGCTGTTCACACCCGCTGCCCAATCCTGGGAATCCCTCTGTGCTAATTGAGCACTAACCAGATCAAAGGCTCCAATCAGGCAATCAACACCCCGGCCTGTCCTCAGTCCCCTCCAGAGCTGGTCCCCAGCAGGCGCAGCTCTGCTCTTTGTCTGCCGGGAAGGACAGCTGAGCAATGTGGCCTCTCTCCGTACATGCCAGCTTTAGAGCTGGCCTCGCCTGGGCTCTCCTTAGTGCGATTCTGGGGATGGATTTGAGTTTGCAGGAAAGTTTACTGTTAAAATCCCTTGGTCTGAGCGCCAAACCCAGCCCGAAAACCGCTGTTCCTGTGCCGTCTGTGCTCTGGCGGATCTTCCAGAACAGAAAGACTCCTACAAACAAAGGCCTGGAGGATGCTTGTAGGGTGGAGGAATTTAATGTCCCTGGAAACATCATCCGCGTCTTCGCTGACCAAGGTACAGAAATGCTGTGATTCCGATCCTGCCTTTGGAAACCCCTCTGCTCCCTGGGCTGGGAGCTATTGCTCCGGTCCTTGCTTTCCTGTCTGCAGGGTGGAGATGGAGTCTGGGGTCCCCGAGAGCAATCACTGCTGTGTTAACCCCGGTCTCTTGGGATGCTGTAGGTGCTTATTTCTGATTCAGAAATGAGTCAGTCGATGAGGAAGCGCGTAGGGGTGCAGAGCCGTGCGAGGTGCCCGGCCAGCTGGGAGTCACCTCGTGCAGCTCAGAGGTGCCGGTTCAGTCCTCGGTGACTGCCCTGGTTTCCGCGGGGCTCGCAGCAGCGGGGCTGGGACTCCCTGCCGGGGTGGTGGTGACGCGGGTGCAGCAAGGAGAGCTGCGATCCCCTGCGCACCCGGCTTTGGATGGGGACAGGGGCTGCTCGGCCGTGCGTCCTCGTGCCCCTGGCTGAGCACGCGGCGTGTCTCACTGTTTCAGCCTGTGGCATCTCCAAGCTGTTCCCGCTTATGTGGGAACCATTTACTTAGTGTCCTTGGCATCTTGAGACGCTACGGAGCTCCCCTCACTTGTGATTCAAGGTTTCCAATGGAAATCTAGGTCTGGCTTAAAAAGGCTGCTTATCCATTGCTTCAGTTTGCTGCTATTTGCTCTTCTCCCCCGCCCCATCCCGAACTGCAAACACCCCGCAACCGCCACCCTGTCCTGGGCTGGGGGGAAGATATTTACAACTGGGGGAAAAATAATGCGCCCAGGTGTGAAGTCTTTTCTGGAGGAGTATTACTGTCCTGCCTGCGAGGCTGGTCGCGGCAGCGAGCGCCAAAGCCTTGCTAGTGTTAGTTCAGCAGCTCGGTGCCGCAGGCTGGAGCCCGCGCTAGCCCCAGGCTCCCCTCTGGAGGCCGCCAGGTCGATAGTCCCCGCTGCAGCGTTGTCGTCTTGGTCCAGCGGCTGCGGGCGCRTTCGGATGCGCAGCTCTGTTCAGTCCCCTCTTCCTCTTGCTGCGCAGCCAAGAGCTTAAGTTGGAGGYGTAACGGAGTTCAACCACCACCACCTCTATTTTTCCTTCTTTGTCAGGCCACTTCATTCATAGCAGGCAGCCCCAGACRTTGCTGTGCCTGCAGAAGCGTCTGTACTTTAACCTCTCCGTGCTGGAGGAGGGCGAGCACTTGACGATGGCTCAGCTAGAGATCAAATTCAGCCACAACTCCTACCACACCTCCAGCCGGGGCCAGGTCTTCGGGCTGCGGCTGTACCAAACCGCCCAGCTGTCCCTGCGGGGGATGCCCTCCCGCGAGCACAGCCGAAAGCTGCTGGTGGAGCAGTCCTTCGCCCAGCTGCACAAGTCTCTCCTCTTCAACCTGAGCGGGGTGGCAAAGGACTGGCGAACTTACAGCAAGAATCTGGGCTTGGTCTTGGAGATCTCAGTAGGCGGCGGGGATGGTGCATCAGCCCTGGTGAGCTGGGGGCTGCAGAGCCTCTGTGCCAGCATCGACTCCTTCCTGGATACCTCTCTCCTGGTGGTGACGCTCAGCCGGCAGCAGTGCAAGGCCTCCAGGAGGAGGAGAAGTGCTTACGATGCCCCCGTCACGCCGAGCAACCTCTGCAAGCCCAGGCGGCTCTACATCAGCTTCAGCGACGTCGGCTGGGAGAACTGGATCATCGCCCCCCAGGGCTACATGGCTAATTACTGCCTGGGCGAGTGTCCCTTCCCGCTGACAGCCGAGCTGAACAGCACCAACCACGCCATCCTCCAGACCATGGTGCACTCGCTGGACCCCGAGGGCACCCCGCAGCCCTGCTGCGTCCCCGTCCGCCTGTCCCCCATCTCCATCCTGTACTACGACAACAACGACAACGTGGTGCTGCGGCACTACGAGGACATGGTGGTGGATGAGTGTGGCTGCCGATAGCGGAGGGGCCGGGGGGCGTGCGTGGGGGTGTGCGCTGGGGCGGGATGAAGCACTGTCGAAGGAGCGAGAGAATAAATCCCGATGTCTTGACTCCCCGCTGTACTGSTGTTTAGGGATGTTGCTAGTGGTGCGTCGGGGGCCGGAGCTCCCCCCGAACCGCYGCGCGCGGCCGAGGAGGCTCTAGGGGATCGTTCCCGGGTTTGGGCTTGTGGGTCAGCAGCACCTGGGTGCTTGGTCCCGTCCCCGCCCCAAGCAGGCGCCTGCTGCGGCCGGCGCGGGCGCGTAGGGGTTATGAGCGAGTCTGACGCCGGCCGCCTGCTCRGGCGACGGCGGCTCCGGTTCGTGAATCCCGGCCGCCCACGGAGAGAGCGCCGGCGCGTCTCGGGGAGCGAGGCGCCCTCCGCCAGGCGCAGCGGCTCGCCTGCCCGCTTGGCGCAGCGATGCTGGTTCTTCGTGCTGCCCAGGCGTGCGCAGGGAGGCAGCAGCTCGGCCCTGCCGCGAGAAGAGGTATGTCGTCGCCGCAGGAGCTGCGTCGCGGTGGCTGAATCCCTCCTCGCAGCGCAGGCAGCCGGTGCGCAAGCGGTGGCATCTTTTGTGCTGGCAACTCCGACTTGAGCTCATTCTTCGCGTGTGTTTGCTGATTTTGGGGTTGGGGGGGGGCACAGCCGTATACACAGTTCAGAGGCGCTGAGCAGCCGCCGTGCAGCGCTGCTGTCCAGCCTGGCGTTACCTGCAGCTGAAAAACCACGGTGCGTGCGGGCAGAGCGCTCTGTGTCTGGACTCCTGGATGGCAGGGCGCTGCAGGAGTTTTAATTTACCTCATTAGCGCCACGCTGAGAGCAGGTCCGGGGCCAGCCGGCAGCGTGCCGGGCTCCTGAGCTGCCCGACCCTGCTGCTACCTGCACGTCCAGCCGTTGTAGCACCACGCAGCAGTGTTATGGCCCTGTTAATTCAGGCACCGCATTAATTGTGAGCTTAGAG
>NW_028186566.1:211703-236482 GCF_003343005.1 Rhea americana
TTTTTTAGGCTTGAGCTCAACCCTGCAGTTGTTGGCTGTGCTTCCTAGTCCGTTGCAATAGCGAGGACACACTGTCACCAAGTCTGTTTAGTGCTGTTAACAAAAGCTAGCAGCTCAGTAGTGGTTGAGCTGTAGTAACTAGCTTCGTATCATCTCTTCTGAGCAACTGTGATCACTGAGGAGTTGCTGCTTTTCTTCTACCTTTAAGCAGGTGAGCTGTGACGTCATTTATGGCAGCTAGGTTACGGCCCAGGCAGTTACTAAGCCATTCCTCCTGCCCTGCGCTGCAGCTTCTGGGGGGGGGGGCAAGGAGGGAGGGCAGGAGGAGAAACAAATCTGAATTAGACTTGAACTTTGTTTTTTTTTTTTTAATGCCAGTCTGAAAAAGTTGTGTGAATTTTCTTTCTTGTAGCTATGTTGTAATGTCTTAAATGTTGGATTAATGAGCTTAGGCCTTTTCCCTAAGTGGACGCACTAAAGGTTTAACCACTTCTTAGTTTGCAGAGGCAACATCTTCCTGCCCCACCGTGGTGGTGTTTTTTGCTAACATGCCTGAAATCTGTAGCAGGTGACCAAGACTGGAGTAGCTTTGAAGCAGCCTGATGGTTTCAGGTCTAAACACATGTTTCTTGGCTCTGGCAGCAGGGAGCTCCGGGGAGGTTGGCCCTGCATTATTCCAACAGCTGAATAAGAGCAATGTTGGAATTAACTCCAAACACTTAACAGAGTAAGGACTTAGAGGACTCACAGGAGTTCATTCAAATTCAAGATGGACAGCACTGTAAAACCCTAYGGTATCTTTTGAACCTCTACTGTGAAGGGCTCAGCTCACAAAGGTGCAGGGGGTGAGGGAGACCCCTTACCGGGTTCCCCAACARGACAGGGTGACAGTCCAAAGCGCTGCCCTGTCCAAGCAGCACGTGACCAAGTGGATTATAACACAAACAGTTCAGGTGACAACAGCAACTAGAAATTGAGACAGTTTCTGAGCAGCTGTACTGAGCTTGTATCAAATCAAAACTGTGTGCAGCTCAGCTACTGCTGCCACCACTGTGACTGCTGCCTGAGCACACGGTGTAGTGCCAAAACCAGACCTAAACACCTGGGCTGTACTTTCAGCAAAAGCTGAGCCATTCTTGAAGGACTGCTCAGGCCGAAGAGGGTGGTCTCAGGTTCAGCTGCCTACCTGAGCCAGGCAAGCACTACTTCACAGGAATAAATGCAACACAGTTTTCCAGAGAGCACGAGAAGCAAGAGGTAGGAAATCTTCCAAGCTGGACTGGTCACCGTTAGCCAGCGCTTCACAACGCCTGCAACTCCCACCCCGCAGCAGCACACAGCTCCAGAATATTCCCGTTTGAGCTAATTCCCAAGGCATGCATATAACTTGTCAAGAGCCAGAGGAGGGAACACGGGTAGGGCATTTAACAGACTTTTCACAGTTCATTTGCTTATCCATGTACGCTATGCACACACCACACTTTTGTACTAGTATGTGTTTAAAAAAAGTAATAAACTTGAAGTTTATACAATCAGACTAAGTTTTAATGAATGTTTCATGGTTTCATCACTGAAAGTTAGGGGCCATCGTGAATGCAAGAGCTGTTTATTAATATTTTATTGATGACAAACAGGTTTAAAACAAACTGAGACAAAATCAAAAAAGAGTAACACCGTGCTAGCACTGATGTCTGGATTTATAAAACTTAGAGTAACTGCTACAGAGGAAAAAAAAAACAGCACAAAGCAGAGGCAAGCATTCCAATCAGTGAAATAAAGGGGGTGGGGGAGAGGGTGAGTTACATTACTCAATGGATTGCATTGCACAAGGGGGTTACAGCTTAAACCTATCTCAAAACTATGCAACTACGCAGCCTAACCAGAAGGAAAAAAAAAAATTAAAAAGCCCTTCGGCAATGTTAATAAATAAAACAGTCCATCTTACAAGGAAGGAAGGTGGCCTGTGTCTCCATTCTTTCACATTTTAGAAGTCTAAACTCTGGAGGCTTTTTATGAAACAAGAATGGGTTTTATTTCTGGAAAGTTTAGTTTATTTTGCAGTTCTTGAACTATGTTCACTGCAGGACTGAAAAAAAATTTGAACACCTGTTCCATTTTATGTGCACACTACTCACAGTTTGTGGGTATGCTACACCGGATCTGTACTGGGGGAGAGACACTCTTGAAAAACTACAGCAAATACAGGTTATGAAAGCGGGTCAACAATCTACAGAAAGGACAGTAATGAAAGGGTTTTCCCCCCCAGTTACAAAAAGTTGGGTTTACATCATTTTAAGTACATTCATATGAGAGGTATTTTGAGATCCCCCCCAAAAAAAGACTAGAAACACTTGGAGCCCTTTGAGTATAAAGCTAACTTAATTCAAACTTTAAAAACACCTAGATTAGTAATTCACACTCTACTGATCTTAGCCAATTAGGAGGTAGAGGTTAGTCTAATTTAGGGGTCTGATAAAAATGGGTCTGTAGGAATTTAAATTCTCTGCGCTGTTTCTAAAAAGGTTTAGACACAAATAAAATGCTCCCAGTGTTCCCATATGACTTATTTAAGACATGGGTACAACTTAGAAATTGGATGGCTTCTTTTATGTGCTGTTTTCAGTTTTGACTTCCAGCTATTTCTCAAGCCAGCATTGATGGCACAGCTGTGTCCACTACCTGAAAAATAGGCTCCGGGTTTGTTTTTAAACACCTGAATCTTTCAGCTATCTGCATTAATCACTGAAGAAGCCACACAAAAGCCTAACCCATTATCTCTAATTATACCCATCTATCAGAGGCCACCTTCCAACAACTGCCTGCTTTTTCCATTTTTCCAGCCTGCTTCAGTAACACTGTAGAATCTTTACTTCAGAACCAATATAATCCCCAGTTTCCACTACTTCTTCCCCAGATCTGCGGGAGTGAATAAAGCAGGCCTATTAGCATCTTTTCCTCCAGGGCCGAAGGGCACAGGAACCCATCCCCTTTTAAGCGCACAGTTCATCTTACAGAAAGGCTTGTTTTTCACAGAGTAGAGTCCAGACAGTAGCCAATTAAAGCATACAGAAAACACTTTGAAACCCTCCTCCTGCTCGAGCGCGCAGGCTCCTTTCACTCTAACTGCTATCCAATGTAGGAAGAAGAGGCTGATTGCTGCAACTTTAAATCACACTGAAAGTTCTCAAGGTTGGTGCTCTAATTTAGTTTTGTTTTAAACATTTTTTAAGCTTCTCAGAACAAGGATCTCCCAGGTCCACCACTAAGAATTCAGAGACAAACTTCTAAAAATTCAGTGCTCCTTTGAAAAATCTCTTTAAAACCACCTTGTCACAAAGACCCATTCAGAATGTGGGCGACACGATGACACTAGGATTTCAGAGCCAGTGTTGGACAACAAAACCTGCATCTCAGAGTTGAGCATCAGCTATGATCCGCTGGATTTCTGCTTGGCTTGCTGTCACTTACTCAGGAACTCTCTCTCAGATACTCTGTTTCTAAAKTGTAAACAGTTACTGCTAAAATATAGTACCCCTTTAAAACGAGAACAACTCTGAGATGAGGGTTTTCCTCTCCCTGTCTGCTCTGAAAAGTAATGCCCTGCTCGCAAAGAGAAGTATGGAATGAAGTGAAACCTGCTTAAGGCCCTTCTCTCGAGCTTGTTTGACTGGGGGAGCAGGGACTCAGCTGACCACTCATTTCAGGGTGAGTTGCCTTCCCAGTGAGGCGCCAGCCAGTCCTTCGGTGCTCTCTCTCCTCTCCGGTCAGTCTCCTTGTCTCAGTGAGCTAGCAGTGGGCTCTCTCGCGCGCGCTCCTTTCTCCCTCTCCTCTCCGTTGGTTGGTTTCTTTCTCCTGTTGCTCTCACACAGTGGTGCTTCAGTTTTAGCAGTGGAAAACAGGTATCCATTTTATTTTATTTTTTTATTACCCAGAATAAAATGCTGATGAACTAAGCTCCACACAAGCTTAGCTCTTCTTCCTCAACCTGAAAACAAGAAAGCAAAACATTTGCGTTATGGATGCCATTGTTGTGACAAATATTGTTTTTATAGATTTAAATCAGGGAATAAGCAGCAGAGGACTGAGCCTCAAGCGCCTTACACTCTAATACTGTGACAGTCCCGTCACTCCGCCATGTTGATATGCACGTTCACCCTGGTAAGTAGAGTCCTGTGACAGCGCCACATCGATCTGAGATTTAAACTCATCACCAAGGTAACTGTCCTGCAAATGAGAGCATTTGTCAAGCCTCCAACTAGTAATCAAGCTCAAGTGTTYCCTTACAGAGCATAAAGTACTACATGGTCACCAACACCAAGGGTAAGATCTGAGAGGAGCTTTTAAGTCTACCTTTCTGCTGCAGAATTTCTAYAAATCAAACTGCAATCCATAAATATTGAACTTTTGGCAATAACTGGCTATTGAAGAAGCAAGCAGTTAAACAAAGTAGTTCAAAACAAAAGCAGTCTGTAGATCAAATTCTGCTTACCTGTGATAATTCTGGTTGGGAGAGCCCAGGCTGACTCATCTGTGATGGCTGACTCATGGAGATATACCCTTGAGTCAGTGGACCCTGGGAGAAAGGCTGAGACACCACATCTTGGCTTGCTTGACTATTTGGAAGGTTTGACTGACTAGTTCCAGGAATCGCAAAACGGTTTTTCTGACGCCCACCACGACCAGTCTTTCCTTTCGGTGCCCCACGTCCTGGAAAAGTGTTTATCCCAACCATCAGTGAGAACTTTTACACACATGAAGTAGTGCAGAAATTAACTGCTTCTATAAGGACTTGACTTTATAGGCAAGAGGTAATATTTTGTTTGTATTCAATTTGCAAGTGCTGAGAAATCAAAAGGCAGAACTGCCAAGGTAGACAGGCAAAAGAACACTCTCCCTGGAGGCTGCAGTACTACTGTATTTGCATTCAACACAACTAAGACTTGTTACTCAAGCACATCATCATTTAACCTCATCAACACAGCTGCAAGAGTAACAAAAGCAATTCTCCCACTTGAGACAGAGAGGCTTCTGCCCTGTTCCATCCTTGCCCTACGTACCTGCAGCTGGTCCATTAGCCTGGCCAAAGTATCCCGGTGGTGGCATCGGTGGCATCACAAGGTTGAAAGGGATAGGAATGTTCATAGCAGTGACGTGGCTAGGGCCAGCACTGATCATCCCAATCTGGTCATGGGTTTGGAAGTACATGTTGGACGGGCGCCCTAGGGAGGGGAAGGAAAGAGGAAAAAGAAAAGAACACATGTACACACACATGCACACACAGCAACTTCTGACATCATGAAAATTAAAAAAAAAAAAAATCAACTCCTCCTCCTCACAGTAATAAGAGGATTTTGTGAGCAAAATCGGAAACTAGAAACTGAAAGGACAAGCCTACTGCTGCCAGGAACCTCTGATATTTCTAGTTCACTATTTATCCTGCACTTCAAAATTTCAGAGACTTGTTTATCACACATTTGCCTTKATATATCTTTCATTCAAGACTACTGAAATGTTTATATGCACACACAAGTTCCTCATCTTGTATTTACTTTGCAGATACTATAGAAGCCCTTGCAGTTTASTTTAATTAGATAGAGAATAAAATCCCTGAGTTCTTAAATTCTGCATTTTTCTGCAGTGATTCTTAAAACCATTTAAAACTTTGAAGTCTGCAAGACTGCAAGATACCATTGCCCAAGGACTAGCTGAAAAGTCTACAGAGATGTTGATTTTGATAGCTGCTTCTACCTTGACTGCTCCGGTCATAGACAGATCCTGGAATAATAGCCTCACGTGCGTCATACATGGCAGTAGTCATAAAACGGGCACCCTGGAAGCATTACAGGAAGTTAGACAAAGCTTTTGCATAGGAAACTAGTATTTGCACTGCAACTCAAATGTACGTTTTTTGAATAAGAATACAGTCAAGCTCTGCATACAATAATGTCTACTTTACAAGGGCTGAGAAAAAACAAACTAGTTCTAAACATGGAAAATATCCCACTATAATTGACAACTCGGAAAAACATGCTTATGATTTTATAGATAACCCATCTCAAATATCTGATGAATTTTCAGTCTGTTTTGAGGTTCTTATGATAGCTTTTCCCTTGCTCTTTTTCTATAGTTGTCCTTTGGTGATGGCTGAGAAGCTGTTTTATGGCTACTTGTCCCCCTGTGACAAGAGTTGAAGGACTAAATACAATTTTCATCTTGGAAGCTTTAAAGTACAATAATGCTACTAATTATGTCTAATTATTCATCATGTCTAATGAGCTTGCTAATTCCACAGAAAATGAAATGTTTTATTTACCTCAGATTACCTCCTACATAAACTTTTTTTTTTTTTACTTACTAGAAAAGATTTTTCTGTACTTTGCAGAAGTGCTCAACTTAGAAACAGCTGAGGAAGCAACTTACTTGGTCACAGTCCAACAGCTAAGCAACAAAAATGGAAAGATATGGGTGTGTAAGGGTATGTGGTTCAGTGGGCCCTCCATCCATTTATAACCAATTAGCTAACCTCAAATCACTTCGTACTTCAAACATCTGAGACGCAGGAAACATCAACTTACTGGATTGATGGTGTTGACAAGTTTCCGGGGCTTGCTGAACTGCATCAGGCTTTCCCGGAGGTTATTCAGTGGTCCCTCCACCAGAACCTTCTGTTCCTTGTAATAATTCAGCAGGTGATTCCAAAGTGGTTGTTTGGACAGCGCTTTTGGGTTCCCGACAATAATTACTCCATACCTTTAGAATAGCAAATAACCAGAGAAACTAAAGTCAACTTTGACTAAAAATAAGTAATATTACATATTAATGTCAGAACAGCCTGAGTTAACAAGTTATTTTGCAGTAAATCATGGCACCTTTARAAGCTCATGACATCAGTGTGGGAAACCCTGATGCAATGCTTATGTTTACAAGAAAAATTTTTGTAGTATGACAAAACGCTTAAAAAGGAGATTGCTGCAGTTAGTTTCTCAGTAGTCATGCATTCTTCTGACATGCTTGGCAAGCCTTAAATTGTACTCAACCAACCATATGATAGTAGTTTAAAAGCTTAACTCTTAAAGACAAAAGCTGCAGGAATCAAGGAAATCTAATAGAGTTTTGACTTCACACAACCCTTCTCAGTTACTAAATCTATTTAAAAGAAGCAGTGGCAAAGATAGCTGCAGCAGTAAAGATAGTAGGGAGAGAGCAGCAGATGAACAGAAGAGTTCATCCACCCTGCAAACATACATGGGAGGGACATGCCTGCCTCTAGAGACTACTGATGCCAAATAGTAACACTGATTAATCTGAGATTGCTCCTGTAAACTGAAGGACATATGCAAATAAATCGTTCAAGGGCCCCTTAAGCAGGAGGGGGAAGAAAAAAAGCACATCATGCACAAAACAGATCTGATCTGTTAAAGTATTAATGCAGTCTGGCTAATGAAAGATTAGGTCTCCAGAATATGTACAATACACTCTTAATTTTACTTCACCTTGCTCTTGTAAGAGCCACATTAAGACGCCTCGGGTCATTCAGAAATCCTATTCCTTGGTGTTCATTGGCCCTTACACAAGAAAGGATAATAAAATCCTTCTCTCGTCCCTGGAAGGCATCCACACTTGCAATTTCCACTTCCTGAAATGAAGGAAAAACACATACATCACAGAAACACAGGGCAAAACAGTTGCATTACCAACAGGTATTACAAAACACTTTGGCTGCATAGTAACAGAACCCATCATTTAACAAAAATGTTGTTTTTGTCATGTTGAATGATTTGATAATTCCACTGGTCACTGAATAGTTTCCCTAAGGGAGAACAGACAGTCTCAGTTTAGGACAAATTACTTTCATATTCACTGCTTTATGGCTCTCATATTTCCCCCAAACTAATATTTGTACCAGAGAAAGCATCCTTTTTTCGAGCTATGCTGCCAAAACAACTTCTGACTATTCCAAAACCTTGTAGTAAGACAGCTCCAAATTAGCACTGCTGCTCCCAGCTGAGAGACCTGAATCAGAAGGACAGATCATTCCTGGCAGAAGCAAAAGTTATTTCCACCAAGTCTTCCTTCAGTGAAAACACCAAGTTTTCAATACTGCAAAAGAGACAATATTAAACATACAGCTGTCTTGTTTGTAGCAACAAGTTTTAGYGTTTGGTAGAGGAAGCCAACCGATGGGAGGACATACTCCTAAGCAAATAAATTCTGTTAGCAGTAGAATTTATGGAGCTTGGTTTCCTGCATGTCTCCTGGCTGGATGCTTTTATCAAAGACAAGCTCTGACTGAAGCTTTTCCGCAACTGAAGCATTATAAAACTTTTTCCTTTCTGTGCCTAACAGGGAGGGCTCACTGAAGCCCTCCTTTCAACTGAGGTCTTAACAAGGTTTCCTCCTTTATCTGGCCAACTGCTCTCCTGAAATTTATTGGCATTTCATACCCTGAAACCCTTTCCCTTGGGCAATTTTAACCGAAATTAACTGAAGCACACAAAAACAGTGAAGAAGCATAAACACACAGAGATATCTAAGAAGCCAGACTAAAAAGAACATTGTGAAGTTTCACAATATCTGAACTTTCTAGCTTCTTTGCATCCAAGTGGTCTCTTAAGTCTGTACAGTTACTCCATACCTGGTAAAGTTTTGTATGCAAGGAACCACTGAATTGCATGTACTGCACCAGATAGGATCGCTGACCCTCATACGGGGTAATAATGCCAATCTGATCTGGTTTGGCGCCAGCTTTCAATAGCTTCGTAGTTATCTTCTCCACATTGGCTGCTTCCGTCCTACAGAAAGAAATTTGAGAAATTTGTTTTCTAAGGGGAATTAAGGCATTAGCTCTAACATACCTCTGGAAAGTTACTGGGTCTAAAAAAATTTGAACACGTATGCTCTGCTAGCCTTTTGTCAGAAAGCATCTTCAAGAAAAAGTATATATACTCCTATTAATTCAGCTTAAGCTTCGTAGAAACATTCATCAATATCACCTTGTGGCTTAGGACGCACATGCATATTCTTAAAGAAATATTGTCGAAAGCAAGGACCTCAGAAGGTCTTAGAGTGACACAGATTTTCTTAAACGTACACCCATTTTCTCAGAGCTATACAACCAAACCTCTTGGAATAGCAAAGTTCACGGTGGCCATCTTTCTAAAATGGAATATCTCAGTATAGTTGACTGTACACATGCATCTTGAGTGAGACCATTAAAAATATCCCAGCCTGCTCTGCAAATAGATCCTTCAATTGCTTTATCTTAAAGCTTTAAATATAGAACGTTTTTAAGCCAATCTCCCTGTCAGCCAACTATTGTGCCTTGTTTGTGCACAATCTGGCTTGCTGCATTCAGCAGTCTTGCACATGCTGTTCATGAAACAGACTGAGATTAAAAATACCAAGCAGCTATTTTTTGCAAGCTGGTCTGGTTTCTTTTAAGGTACAGGAACAAATGCATGCAACCCAAAAGGACCAACATTTTTTAAACATACTCTTAGCAAAAATGTTTTGGAATGCAAGGAAAAAAGAATGGAAGAAAAGGAATTTAAATTCACATCCTTCCCACTTCTTCACCCCAAAACTCTAAAATACAGAGTATCAGAACTGGGGCTTTGAAACAGGAGCTGATCAGCACTTCCTGTTGCAACTGCAGTCAGTTTAGCAGTTGGCCCAAATTCATCCCACTTGTATTAGGCCCTTAATTGCCCTATGTTCCTTATACAATCAGGAAAGGAAAACAGGCACCTCCAGAGAACAATTCAAACTGACTTAAGACCTGAACTGCTCCCACTGGAGATGCCTTTCCTCTTTATTTACTGTAAAAACAGCCTAGGGCAAATCATCTCCTAAAGGCAGYTTAGTTAGCCAGCATCCATCCTATCTAGCAGTACTATCATTGATAGTGGCTTTTTTAATAAAAGAAAGCACACAAGCAATTTCAATCATAGCTGTTAACAGGAAACAGCATTTTATTAGTTTAGAAGGTGCACTGCAGAATATAAAAACAAAGAACTGCATCCCCTCATACAACACCTTTGAGATTTGTGGGCTGGCTGGTTTTAAGTATAAGTATCCCCTTCATGGAAACAGAAATTAACCTTTGTCTACAACAAACCTTTAATTAGGTGTTAGGCCTTTGCTGACATGGCAAGATATCACAAATTAGAGTGAATAAAGAGTACTATGGATTTAGTTGCAGAGATTCTGTGGAGTAAAGAAATACTTAGATATTTGGTTTGCGACAGAAATGGTACTTTCCACTCCCCTTCAACTACCTTAATTGTAACTTTTTCTCCTAGGAATGTTCCAGAATCATTAATAGATTCATATATCATTCTTCCTTATGTTTGAGATACACTGACAAAGAATTTCTAAATAAGGCTACTATCTCGGGGCTTTTTTTTTTGTTTGTTTGTTTTGTTTTGTTTTTTTTTTACCTGTTTAAGTAAGAGGTGCCTGAACTGGCAATTTCTTCCTGTCCTTGTGTAACATAGAAAAACATTGGTTTATCTGGCTGTGGCCATTGGAAATCAAATCCTTTTTTCACACGGTCCGCTGAAGAACACAAGTTAAAAGAAATTAGTACCACTTTACTATTAAGAACACACCCCCTTTCACATCAAGGTGTCTTAAAGACTCAAAATAAGAAGTGCAGTGGCAATTCTCTTTTTTAGTGGAATGTATTTAAAAAATCTAATTAAATATTCTTCCTATAATCCTTAATAAATAGCAGAGAAGGCAATTTGTAGGGTTACCTGCAGTAACTCCATTCTGCAGTGAACCCTCGTAGAAGATATTGGATGGAAAAGCACTAAGTGCAGGATGCATGCGATACTGCACTTGAAGGCGAATCGGACGGATCCCCAGCACCACAAGCCTCTCAAAGAGGGACTGAGATAGGCCAGCCTTTGCAGCTTTTTTACACATCACAACAGGACCAAGTTGACAGTGGTCACCTACAAGAATCAGCTGTGGAAAAGGAAAATTCACCACTGATGACAAGGTAAACATTTAAGTATGTATGTTCTGAAATCTGCCTGATAATGAGAAATGATAGCAGTATCCTAATATAAAACATATTTGTAATTGATCAGTTTGACCTTTAATAAGCTTCAGATCTAACCTAAAGATATAAATCTTTTAAGTGAACTGTCCAGTTGTACTACTGATCATTTTAGATTAAGATTTTATTCAGTCTCCAGCTTGTTCCAGCAGAGCCAAATTGTTCTAGGTGAAGATTATGCCAAGGAAACAGAAATCTAATAYGACCAATACAAAATGAAGCGATTTAGATGTGAGTTATGAGAAGGTCTTCCATAAAGAAAAGGATTTTTTATTCCTACATCCCTATACTGTGAAAACTACTGCTTAATGCTACTTCATGCATTTATAAACTTAATTTTCTTTAACAAAATCCAGTATCTCCTACCTGTTTTGCTCCCAGGACAACTGGCACCATACACTCTGGCTCAGTAGCCTGTGTGCTTTCATCAATCAGAATGGAGCGGAACTGCATTTTTGCAAGTCTTGGATCACCAGCYCCCACACATGTGCAACAGATCACATCTGCATTCTGAGAAGAAATACAACCAAAATCAATCAAGCAAAATATTAATATATAATACTTCTATATGGAAAAGTATTTAATTCTATCTGACACCTTTCCTTTCCCCTAAGTTAAACTGTACTCTGACTTTTACCAGCAAATTAYAACTAAGCCTCAAGTGAAAAAGAGACAATTGTTTAAGGTACTAGAACCAAACTTTACCATAAGTAATTCACGCTCTGCTGTTCGTTTCAGTGCACGGTAACGTTTCTCATCAGCAGAGGACAGTTCTCCAGTTTCATCTTTAAGCTGCTGCAGTTTCTGAAGCTCTGGCATGCTGCAAAACAAAGATTTGTTTTACAGCCCCATTAACAACTTCAGATTATAATACAAAACTTCAGATTTTTATCCAACTTTTATTATGCCACTTCTTTGGAAGTGGCATGTACCAGTTCACAGGCATGTATTATACACTGCCACAGAAACTAAGAACTCATCTGTAAAGCTGGAAGTAAAACATATAAATAGAAGCAAAAGTCATGAGATCAAGAAAATGCTCTTTGCTGCTGTTATACAGACAACTAGTTCCTCCATCACAGGACCCAAGCTTTTTTTGTTCTCTCACCCCCACTCACCCCCAACAATTTCGTACCTATCCATGTTTCTGATCTGGTTGTGCAATGCCAAGAAGGATACAGGAGAGTCAATTGCCTCACGACTTTTAGCACAGAGACGAACCACTTTCAGTCCAGTTTGATGAATCTTCTCAGTCAACTGGTCTACAGCTATGTTACTTGGAGCACAGACTAACACGGGYCTTAAAGATTAAAAAAGACAAGATAAGTCTCAATGAGTTATAAATAGCCTTTTCTCTGATAGACTTTCAACAAAATCAGAATTGTTAGCATAAGTGTCCCATAAAATAAGTTACAGAAGAATGTCCTCTGAAATAAGCACAAGTCTTTTCAGAACAGTATACTTCGAGAAAACCTTTTTAGTTTAAGATGACAAATTATTTTATGTTTGAACCTATTAATGATCAGAGAATCAACTTAAAGTAACTTTAATACATAGAAAAAGAGAGAGGAGTTCTTACCCATTGCCCTGTCTAGCCAGATGATAGACAATTGTGGCCGATGTCACTGTTTTTCCAGTACCAGGTGGRCCCTGAATAAGACTCAGAGGACGCTGCAAAACAGTCTTCACAGCATAAACCTGATTAAAAAAAAAATAAATAAATTTCATGTAAAGGTAGTTATGAAGTTGTTCAAACTTTTTTCATAAATCTTATCATATTCTTTGCCCATAGTAAAAATGGGATGAGATTACCTGAGAATGGTTGAGATCAGGAAGTCCTTGTGCTGTAAAGCGCTTTGGCAACTGGCATTTAATAATTACATCTTCTACCTCATGGCCTAACAGCTTGTGATAGATATACCCAGACACTGAAGTCTCATCTACAGCAAACGTTTTTAAAGCACTCTGCATTCTGAAATGAGGGAAGGACAGAAAAATGAGTACGAGTTAAAACATAACAAAAGCGTTCAGTGCAAAGGTTAATCAGACATGGTGCACATTTAGTTTTTATTTATTTTTAAGCTTAAAATCCTCCACTGTATCCTTTAAATCAGCACCTTGGGGAAGGAAGATGATTTCCTGTCTCAGAGCATTTACTAGCAGAACTGACTAGAACTAGAACCCAAGAACACAAATCTTGTTCCCTCCCCAGTCCCATATGCATGCTATAAAGTGTTGTAAGCAGAAAATCTGTAGAGTAACCAGCCTTTAATAGTATTTGAGAGTAATTTTAAATGTAAGATTCAAAGAAAAGTTGCAAATAACATTTCTTTCAGGATAAGAAAAGAATTCTTATCTTACAAAATGCAGTAGAGACATGTCTGAAGCCTACAGCTGATTTACTTACCTTGAAATTTCAGTAAGTTAAAATGATTCAAAGTTTAGTAAGGTACTAAGAAAAGATAACATTTCATGGCAGAACAATGTTTAGCAAGCTGCTGAACTGTAAAATATTTTCTCTTCTTATATTCAAAACATAACCAAACATCAGTAAGTTCTCCCCCTTCAGTTTACATGTTACCTTGATATATTTGGAACAAGCCTTAACTGTGCCTTCAAAACAAAAAATATTGCAGGTCAGTAGTACTGAGGTCAAYTCAAGTTCTAAGAAAAATTAGGTCCGTTGCTCTAAAAAGAAGAGGTCATGTGTTTGTATACCTGATACCTGAAGGCTGCAGCTCCACATGTAAGGCTCTGCAATCCTGCTCTTTCTGATTGTGAACATTATGAAACATGATACATYGTCCAATGATTTTTGTTCAAAAATTCCCACTGAAGTTAATGAAAAAATATCCAACTATCTGTTAAGGTCTGAACTGCTTTCCCAGTACCTGTCAAACGAAGTAGACTTCCACACAAAATCCACTTGGAAGTTATGAGTAACTTCCACAGGTGCTCCAACGCTGCTTCTTAGCTCGATGGCTATCTCATCACCATAATCTGTAGAACCTCGTTAAGTAGTAATCTATAGCAAACATTTGAATTTTGTTTTTCCCTATTTCAATTTATTTAGCAGCTCCCTATCTGACATAAATGTAAGTGGTTTCAAAATTCCTTTTGTACATTTTCACTGGTTTCTTTAAGAGACTTCAACCTTCCATTTAGGCCCCCATTGACAAGAGTACAGAAATGCTTTGTAACTTTTAATAATCTTCATGGTGAACATTAAATTTCTGTTCACCCATTTTACAGATAGGGAACTTTTAAGAATGGGACTTTCTAGTCACATGTGTTTTGCTTACAGTACTGGAAGTAGTAATAAGCAGAGCTAGGAAAAAAGAGGAATCTGTTTCTTCTAATGCACTGTCACTATCCTACCCGAAATTCAAACTGATGAAACTACTTAATTCATAACATCACTACTTGTGATCTATAAAACTTCCTTCTTAARCGCTTAAGTAAAGGATACTATCAGGAACTTTGATAACATGACCAATTCCCTTCCATAAAGGTGCCAGGTCTCCTTTATACCTCAAGCAGATCTCATCTCCTTGCATAAGACGCATATCTACAAAGGGAAAAAAAAAGCTCTCAGAAAATCCACCAATGAATAATCATTCTCCAACACAAAAACCCTACAGAACTATTTCATATCCCAGGCCAGATTACCACARCTCTTCAAACACTGAGGTTATTCACAAACAAAAACAGACAGARCATACAGCTAAGCTATCATTACCTGAATCAGTCTTCGGCAAAGTGAAATAAGCAATTCTTTTCTTGTTCAAGCCCAAGTCCCATCTGACCGTGATGTTATCTTGGGTCTAATGGTAAAAAAAAAAAAAAAAGGCATCTATTATGTTCTTAAAGAACTGCTTAGTATCACAAGTCTCTTCACAGTTCTTCTTATTTCTCCCCCCCCCCAAAACACTGGAAAACTACAGAACTTCCACACCAATATCAGACAGCAGCTAAGTATCTGTATTTATTCTTAAGGACTGAGCAAACTTCATCTACAGAAGATAATTCTATTTGACTGATTTAATTACAGTTAATGAGCACCAAATTCCTACCCACCACCTATTTTTTGAGCCCCAGAAACAAAACTGGGGCTTGATGATGATAACCTAGTAATATATGGCCAAGAAATAGTTCTAAGATGTAACATGGTTCTGGAGAAATGTCGAACATCTACGTGTTCCTAAGTGTTTCAAAACATTCTTTAAAACCCCAGTTTGAGGATTTTCTTTTCATCTACCAACTATCAAACATCATTACGACTGTAATGTAGTAGTATGGCAATAAAGACATTTATTTCACTTGAGCCTTGCTTCTATTCTCTTAAACATGACAAGGCATTCCATATCAGAAACCTGGTCATAAATCTCCTCAAACAGGCATATTTCAAGAATACTACCTGAGACTCCTTGAGTTTCTTGTCATAGTCTGCCTCAAGYTTGACTAGAGGACCAAATATATTTTGGTATTGATAAGCATCTTCGTATCTCAGTAGGACGTGCTGTGGTTCTTCATCAACACCAGGCTTTTCTAAATCCTCCAGGGTTGCAGATGGATTTTCCTAGAATTTAAAGCATAAGTGTTTTGTTTCAAAGTTACAAGAACAGAAGCAACAAACTCTTGCTGTGCAACAGGAGCAAAAAACCCTGTGAAAGAAATTATGTATTCCATTAGAGACTTTTTTTTGGAAGAAAAACGTAAAACTGCTGTTTCTCATTTATTTCAGACTTAAGGTCAAGTTTAGGGGAGAGGGGTGGACTTTTAAGACAGACGTTGAGTTTGCAAGGTTCACATACTGCTGCCACAGAGAGTAGAACAATACCAMGACATTACATCATGCTCACTCACATCCAGTTGGGTTTGCTCTGCATTAAAAGCTGTACAGAAAACATTCTTAAAAARCATTAATTGAAAACCAAGCATGGACTAAGAGTTCCTTACTCACCCCATCATCATTTCAAGCAGAACAGACTGAAGAAGTGTTAAAACGGTGAAGGAAAACTATTTCTGTAAACTGCCTGACAGTGTAGCTTCAGCAAAGTTGAAGAACCTAGGCATGCAGCTTTCCTGCTTAAATAGACAATTCTTCGCTGAATTCCCCATTGCTAGAACAATCCTGTCCCTCCCTTCACAAAAACCAAAATTAACACCTGGTTAAACACCACCAGCATTTAAAGAGAAGCTCATACCTTCCAAAGTTCTTCCAGTTTGTTAATCTGTTGAGCCGTAATCTGACGTGCTCTCAGCTGTTCCTGTTCAGACGGAATCTTTACCAGCCATGAAAGGAAACAGCGGTCTTGGATAAGAGGCTGCCACTGTGAACTGTCCCAGTTAATATCCTTTAAACTGCTCTGACTGGCACATGGTTGCCTGCACAACCAAGATATTGAAAAGAAATTATTAAATTAGACAAGTGTAAGAATAAGCTTACTGTGTGAAGTATGTAAGATCATGTTTACCACGCTTTTCAACAATGCAAACACCTGGGTTAAAAAAAAAAGGCAAAACCCCACAGTGTAACCTGCTGTGCCAGTTTCATTATTAGTTCCTCTATTTTCTGTTTCAACACTGAGGAGGCTGGGTATCATGAGTAATATTTTGCAGATATTTCTAGAACTGAAAATTTCAGCACTTAAGGTATTAAATATCACACTCACCTTTAGAAGTAGTTATGGTCCATTAAAACCATACATACACACACACACACTATATATATTAGAATACACTCAGGACTACTTCTCATTTGTTGTTTAAACAAATAGGAGAACTCATTCTGTAGAAACACATCTTCTACCATCAAATACATGGCTACTGACAGCATTGAATAAAAATATATGCAATMTAAAAAAATCATGATTTCTGCTACATCCTGACAGAGATCAATTACCAATTTACTCATCTTCAAATAATTCTAAGCAAACAAAAGAAAAAGAAACTTATTCTCTAATAGCATCTGACACTACTCCATTAGCGATCCAGAGTCATTTCCTAAACTGACTGGTTTCTCTTCCAAATCTGAAAGCCACAGCAGTTTAACACTGGGGAGGGGATTGGGTGTGGAATACCTTTATTCCATTAGGAACTGTTTCATTTGTAAGAGATTCTTGCACAGTATAACAGTATTTCTTTATTGCATTACATACTCACACACAACTCAAAGTCTGTATTGCCACCAGAGAGAGAACGGTAGCAAATTAGGATATAAAATACATTTAGGTACAAAATAAAAGCAAGAGTTGCCCGTTAGAAGACTATGCAATGGACTTCATACAAGTGTGCCAATAAAGGCATTCTCTCACCTGCATAGCAAAACAACCACAGAGTCTGCCTTCGCTGGAATAAAGCCCAGGAGAAACACATTACGACATCCACAGTTATAACATTCCAAGACAGTCTCTCCCAGAGGCCCATCTTTGTGGAGAGTCACCTCTTTGCACTTCGCTCTCACAAGATGATTAACAATGTGGCTGAAACCAGAGAGGATATTCATTTATACAAAGTTAACACTCAAGTCAGATTTGGCCCAAATTTAAGACAATATAGCAGCTAACATTAAAAGATAAAAGCAGAACCTATTTGCACTGTGTCAGACATTGGAAAGATCCTGCTGTTTTCATCTAGGCAAGGATGACTGCTAGTGCAGTCTCTACATTTTCTCAAAGAGCGAATGCTCAAGGGTGAAAGTTATGTTATTGATAACTGAAATAAACTCCTCAAAGTGCCACATATCAAGAACATCAGTTATACTGCTTTGCAAGCACACAGAAGCAGTAAGCTCACCCCAAAACATAATTCAAGTTTTATTGAGATCAAGGTATATGTTGGYAATCACAGAAAAGCAAAAGAGAAGGAAGTCTGAGATTCACATTTAGGTCACTAAATTTCAATTATCATCAAAAGAACGGTAAATCACACCRAGTATGCCACTTCAGAATGAACATACTTTAGAGCAAGATTGTCATGGTCATTTCCATCACTGATCATTTACCTGCCAGATGTATTTCCACGCCCATTACAGAACCATTTTTTGCTGGTGTTGCAGTAAACCACACAAGCTGGGTCATGGATACCACAGTAGCTAGGATTGAGGAAAAAAAAAAAAAAAAAAAAAGGGATTGGGTGACTGCTTGTAGGAAAATCCAAATACTAAATTTAGAAGTATCCAGTAGTGTACAAGAATAAGGAGAAATTAAAAATTAGGGGACCTTAGTGTTGGTGAAAGCATCAGTTAAACACATCCACTCAACCTACTAGTTAAACTTCTGTTTTGAGCTATAAATACTTTAACACCTCCCACCATCGCCATCCTCAGCTTGGCTCTGTCTTATATTCCTCTAGAGAGGTCAAAGATCTACTGGAAGTGGAAGCTATAAATGTATGCAACAGCTCACCAGAGGGCACTATTTTCCTGCCAGTATGTAGATGTCTCCAAGAAAGTTATTTTCAAATTCCAGAAATCCTCTAAGCTTATATCTTTCACTCACACAAACTTGCTATTAAAATTACAGTTCAGAAACTTGTGCTCTTGCCCTCTGTAAATATTAAGGAGAGGGTAAATATCAGGTCCTACCTGCAAGCATGCACAGGAAGGTCTTTTGTGTAATAGGTATCTTCCTCATCTTCTTCAAAATTCAACTCTGCTAGAAGCTGGCTGGTTTTAGCTACATTATCATCCACAGCTCCATTCTGCAGAATGCCATCAGGTCCATTAACCTGAAACACAATGTCAGTATTTAAGTTACAAAATCAAAATATACTGCAAATCATATAGCTGAGGTCAGTAATCCCATCCCTCAAAACAAAAGCTTGTATGCAAGAGCTGAAATACATAGCAGTTATATAATCAACATTTGTTTCATTTGCTCCTATTTTATTGAGCTATTTAAACCCTGACTGATGAGTAGGAAAAAAGTTAATAATGCAGGCAATTGCTTTTCTCCAGAATACATTTCTCTCTACAGTCTTACATAAAACAAAATTCCATTCAAGTAGTTCTTGCAATATCAAACATTGTTTTTTCAGCCCTCATATTTTACCATAGGCATTGACCTAAAAAGAGGATCTTTTCTGTATACAACTTCCCTCATCTATTTTTGCTGTTCTTTATCCACCAAATCATTTCTTTCCAGATATCTGAAGCGTGCCTTCATGATGCAGGGACAAGGAGTAGGTTAACAAGAAACCTATTCTCATGTAAGACTAGTAAAAACAAAGTAGTACAGGAAATAACAGAAGCTATTTCTCAGTAGAGTGTTTCTCAAAGCTTTCAACAGTTGTCTAAAACATACTGGCCTAATACTTTGAGTATGACGATTACTGTGTAATATTTTTTCAAATTTGTTTGCTACAATTTCCATTAAAAAAGGTCTCACCATAAATTATCCAAGAATATTGCAAAAATCATCAAAATTAGTTATTACAAGTTCCCTTAGTAACGTTTTAGAGATCCAGAACAGCATATATAAAGCAAGTGTGCAAGGAAGCTGCTGCTCTTTTGACTAATGATAAACTAACTGCTAGGACTATGAAGTTCTGCAACATCTGGTGCTGTGTCAGCAAATTTTACACACAAAGTCTTAGTTACATTAAAGATATATATTGTTCCCTGTATGTTCCTTTTCAGCACAAGGAAAAAGTATATAGAAAGCATGTACCATAAAACTATATTTTCAGAGATATATAGAATTCAACTTTTCAAATACAGTGCTCTTACAACCAGGAAGAAGCATCAAAAGAAGTGTGAATTTCACACACTGGACTTTTATGTGGCTGAAGTAGCCATTACCCCTTTGGAATTAGAGGTGTTCTAATTTAACTCCATGGCTGTGTATTACATCTCCACACACTAACAGTTTAGGGAAGCTTCAGCAAGTTAATATGCTGCTGTCAGGGAAAAAAAAAAAAAAAATCAAGATAGCTAACCTCTGCCCCTCCACCACCCCCAAAAAGTTCAGTCACTTGATTCCTTGCCTTGCTTAGCAAGAGCTCGCTAAGATCTGAGAAGAGAAAGGTATCTGTCTAATCCACGTTATGTTCAAGAAGAAGAGAGAGAAAGAAAATGCCACAGTGACTGCGATGATTAGCACAATAACCTTAATTAAAAGAAAKTTTATGAAAACATTTATTTAAAATTACAAGTCTCCTTGAGCTTACTTTTGTTGGCCTCTATCAGAGAGGTTCCTTCAGAAAGTCCTTGAGCTACCTACAATCAATGGCAGACCCAAGGYCAAGGTAAAAGAGAGACATTATTTCCAAGATGCATATTAAGGGACAACTTTTCTTTGAATATTAAACGTCTCTGCATAGTCACCTTAGCATTTTCAAGCTACAATTCAGTAAGTGAACCAAAACAAGTACACCTCCGCGAGTCTCATTTAGATTCTACACAAACTAGTTTCATTTTTCAACATTAAAATTTAACACAAAGTTAAACTTAAAAAAGTTTATGATGCTTCACATTTGCCTTCAGCAGTAGAGGACTAGATTCCATGATAAAAGCTTTGTTTTATTACCTTTAAAAAGGTAAGAGATGTGTTTGCAAAACATGTAGTCTAAATAGCATTACTTTTTATTGCTATTATGTCCACGRACTGGCTTTTAATAAGAAGATTCAACCAAGGGGTACCCCCCAGCATAGAAAGCACACAAAAAAAACAAGGGAGAAAGAAAAAAGAAAAAGAAATTGCAGTATCATGTAAAACACATTAGAACAATGCATCCAAATCTGATCAGCTCACTGCATAATAGCATCATTGCAGATGCTGGAAGATAAATATCAATTTTAAATATGAAGTGCCACTTCACAAACTATGAAGACAATTTATTAACTGGTCACGGAATATGTGGGATATTGAAGCTTTAAGCTGATCTGAATTTCTTGAAGTAGGAATACTGGGCATTCACAGGTGCATATTCTATTTTCTATTCCAAAATACACCTATGTGATACATTAAACACATCAGTTGACAAGTTTAATCAACTTTTGGATGCCCATAGGAAGCTTGGATTGCCAAGCAGATAATTACTTGTAACACAATTGTACAGCCAAAAAAAAAAAAAAAAAAANAAGCCACAACAACTGCAAGCTGTGTTGTACTTTTACACCAGGTGACTGCATCAGATACACCCCAGAGAGCTCCTGCCCTTTCACAGCATTAGGCAGCAATGATGTCACCTGTTACTATGAGGCTTTAGCAGCCTAGTACTAGGCCTTGGCAGGCATACAACGAGGAAGTGACTCAACTATTGTTCTAAACTTACTGTGATGTTAGTCTACGTGCATAGTATTAAAAGTTTGGCACCAYAAACTGTTTTATAAGGAGATGGGGACGAGGCGATTCTCTACTTTAAAAGTGTTGACCAAAACTTCCAGCAAAACAAGTTTATCGGTTGCATCAAACAATCTGAAAACTTAGGTGCTCTCAAGCTACCACAAAGGCATTGGTCCTTCTCTTGCTCATTTTCAGCCCTTAAAATACTGGTCAAAAGACAACAATGAAAGTCTGCAGAACTGTGTTACAGAACAGTAATATCCCATTTCAGTAAGTTAGATGAAATAATTTACATATGCGTTTCTACTAACCATACAAGTGAATTTCCAAATCATCAGCAACAAAATATCAAGGACAGACCATCTCAATTTCTTGTGGCACTTCTGGATAACATACCCAGCTGACACCCATAGCTGATCCTTAAAAGAATGTATCTATATCCACTTAGTATAGTTCTACTTTAGAGAGGTAAACTTCAAGTTSTAGAAATAAAATAATTAAATACATAATTTACTAGAAGACTCTTGTTAGACTGTGGTACAATCAATCATGGCAACACATTCCAACACTAGACAGTAAGCACAGGACACGTAGTTATGCTAATTCAGATGAAATTTCTCAAACTTTAGCTTGACCATTTGTTGTTTGTAATATTCTAGACATTAAAGCTATAGAATATTTGCTGTACCTTACTATCARCTATTATTTGCTCTCCTTTTCAAAATAAGGAAGTGTGTATTACTGAGAATATTCACCCTTACAAAGMCTCCAGAGCAGTGAAGTATAAGCTGTATTTCCACATGGAGACCCAAGCAACAAGTCATTCTGCTAAGACAAAAAGTCTCTGGTAGAACTGGAAATTAAATGGAGTCCCCAGCCTAGACCAAAATCCAATTGCTGATCCATCCTCCTTCAATCACTCACTCAAACAGCTTAGCACACATTAAGGCAAGCTGCCTTGTCCATCACAGGCTTGGGAACATGTGACTGCTTCCTATCATCACAACTAAGTCCTTGCCTAGAAGGGCCAAGAAATCAGAAAGGCGAAAAMCAGAATTTAAATATTAAAAGCATTAAAATTGAACATATGAATTGGTCTGAACAAATATGCTACATGTAAACAACRAAAATACTGTTTTCTAAAGAGAAACAGTAGAATTGCTTCTGCACTACTATCCTCTCCCTACCTTTTGTCAGTTGCACACTAACCTCTTGCAGCAACAGTCTTAAATTATTAGTTACATGTATGTGGAGGAAAAAAGTCCTTAGAGTGGTTAAATCACATTTTTTTAAAAAATTAGGTGCTCTGTCTTGCTCACCTCATCTTTTTAAACATCAGGACACTAAGAAGATAYCAAAATGTGGAACAGCAGAGAAAAGTGACATGCCTCCAACATTTGAATGTATAATCTGTATTCAAAGCTGATAATTAGCCTTAGTTATAATTACAGGAACAAAAATTAACTAAGGAAAAATGAATATGATCAATTTTTAGGCCTTGGACGTAACGTTTTTAGTACCTTCCCTGTAAAAAGGCATGGCAAGTTTACATACTCATTCAAAGTAACAAAATATTCCGCAGAATCTTTAAAAATACATAATTTCTGATCTTATCACAGATGAGACTGYTGAAATGGACAAGCCTAAACAGATCAAGGGACCTGTTTTGGGGAGTTACTGTTATAATAGCTCCATTCCCCTCTGGCATTAATATGAASATCAGGAAGATTTTGCAAAAAGCATCTTATAGGTATTCAGTAGAATAAAAAATAAGAAAACTTCCTCTTTCCCCCTTGCTAAGATGGTTCTTAATACCTGAATGAGCTCTCCATACTTTTTTCTTTTTACTTCAAAAGCTTTTCAAACATGTTTGGACAAAAAAAGGACAAATTAATCCTCCAGTCTGCTCTTTTAGCATAAACTTATTTTGGGGTTGAGCCAGAAGAAAAAAAAAAAAAAAGAAAAAAGAAAACCCAAAGTTCTCTACCATGAGCTCTGKAAAGATCACAACCCTTTAAAGCTTTAAAAACTAAGTTTTTATTAAAGCCACCTTTTTAAACCAACTAATGTATATACCRACCGTATAGGCATATAGAATTTGTTAATAATCTTGATGCCTGAATGCTCAAACAAGTTAAAGGTTTACCTTATCAAATCTAAATTCAAGTTCCTAATGAATATAAAAYAAAACAAACAATCCATAGGGGTCACATCTCTAATTCCATCTTCAGCTACAGACATAAACATGCTAACTTAGCTGCTATTGTGTGACTTGCTCTACACTCAGGGTGTATGCTAAACATTTTAAAGCATCAGAAAGTCATTTAATTCATCCTGGGATACATCTGCCATGGCTAGAATAGGATAATACCACTTTTAGTCTTGGACTGCACACCTGTAGATTTTCAATACCTGGACAGCTTGGCCTGTTTTAAGTTTGCTCACTTGTGTATCCATAGGTGTATCATTTATGGAACCCCATACATCAGTGAGCCTTTGCAAGTAAGAACTTCTATCTACAGCATTTCAACTCATCTTCAAACTTGTATTTTAAAACGTGGATGATTTACAATCATTTCTTCATTAACAAAAGAACTACATAAGCGTTTGTTTATCTAGATGTAATAAAACTTATCAGTACATTTCATGATCTTTATATGGAGAGCACAGTTTCACTTTTTAAAAAAGGAAGAGTGTCTCAGTTTTTTGTTACACACACAGCCAGGTTGAGGCACAGAGACAGGCAGCATTTTCATTTATAACACTTCCTGGCGTGTGAGTATAAAACCTCAGTTCCCTCTTYGCTTTCACTTCTATAAGGCCGCTACTGTCAAATAGTAAGTACTTTTTAATACTCGTTTTTCTACCAACCATCATCAGACATCATTAGAAAAACACTATTTTTACGCTATCGCAAAACAGACCTCTGAACTTGAATATAAGGCCATATTGCTTGTCACTCCCATACCAACCCAAAACAAACCAGCTTAGCAACCGTGCAGTAGAAAAAGTGGCAAAGAGTAAAGACAAAAACAGTTTTTTTTTTTTGAGAAGTAAAAACATCCATCGGTTTTGGTCAGAGAAAGGAATAACTTAAAGGGACAAGTATTCCGCAAGTATCCAACTTTTGGTAATGGAATACTACCTGTAATTATATTTGCTTTAAAGATGGAGATAAACTGCGATCACATCCTGAAGCACTTCATTTCTTACTTCAGGACCGCACTGAAAAGCGACGCGCCTGTCACGATCCAGCCGGGCGGGCCGCTGGCTTCACCAACAAACGAGCGGCCCCAAGTTTTTCTCCTCGGCGTGCTCGCTCGCTCTTTCCCGGGCAGAGGCGAAGCGCAGGGCCCCCAGGCCCGCCCCCCCGCTGCCGGCCCGCAGGGCCCCCAGGCCCGCCCCCCCGCTGCCGGCCCGGGGAG